>NC_036838.1:35340121-35640121 GCF_002910315.2 Salvelinus sp. IW2-2015
TGTGAAGAAAGGCAGCGACAAGCGCCTCTTCAACCTCAGGAGGCTGAAGAAATTCGGCTTGTCACCAAAAGCACTCACAAACTTCACTACAGATGCACACATCGAGAGCATCCTGTCGGGCTGTATCACCGCCTGGTAAGGCAACTGCTCCGCCCTCAAACCGCAAGGCTTCCAGAGGTAGTCGAGGTCTGCAAAAACAATCACTGGGGGCGTAGGGTGGAGGTGATATGGTCCTTGACTAGTCTCTCAAAGCACTTCATGATGACGGAAGCGAGTGCTACGGGGCAGTAGTCGTTTAGCTCAGTTACCTTAGCTTTCTTGGGAACAGGAACAATGGTGGCCCTCTTGAAGCATGTGGGAACAGCAGACTGGGATAAGGATTGATTGAATATGTCCGTAAACACACCAGCCAGCTGGTCTGCGCATGCTCTGAGGACGCGGCTGGGRATGCCGTCTGGGCCTGCAGCCTTGCGAGGGTTAACACGTTTAAATGTTTTACTCACGTCGGCTGCAGTGAAGGAGAGTCTGCAGGTTTTGGTAGCGGGCCGTGTCAGTGGCACTGTATTGTCCTCAAAGCGAGCAAAGAAGTTATTTAGTCTGTCTGGGAGCAAGACATCCTGGTCCGCGACGGGTCTGGACAAAAATATCATGGTATGTGATACTCTTTTTGGCCAGACAGCATCAGATACATGGGCTATACATAGTAAGACAGAGGAGCGGTGTTTCGCTCGCCTGGATGCTTTCGCCAGTGGGTTTCAGCCACTTGCGAATTGAAGCAAATTTGACGGGTGCACAGTGCGCTGTTCGGATGCTGGAATTATTTTGGATGAACGTGCAAATGTAACCTACTTTTTTTATTGATTTGTTTGACAATCAAATGAAAACATCATGACTGTTTGTTATTAGGTGTGTTGCTTTGACTTTATTACCGCCACACCTGTGGTCACGAGTCATGAATGAAGTAAAAATCCACATGACCGTTTAGTCATGGTAACCATCGCCTCTCCCGAGTCCATATGGGAGTTGCAGCAATGGGACAAGACTTTAACTTTGATTTTTTTTTTTAAATAAATAAAAACAAATAAACACTTCAAGAGAGCCCAGAGCTCATGTTGCTCAACCTTTCTATAGGCTATGCAATTGTGCAAGAAAACAGAGTGATGGTCTCTGTTAAAAAGAGGAGCATCCAGTCAGCTTTCTATAGGCTAGGCATGCTATATTTATCTCTCAACTAATATTAAGCACATTGCTTATCTTCACAAGAGAAGTATAGCCTACTGGGCTGGCATGAAAATGAAGCACAGGAAATGTGTCCTCCATTCGCTATTTAATTGCATACTGTAGATGACATATTTCCTTCAAGACAGGTGAAAAGTTTTAGAACACCTACTCATTCAAGGGTTTTTCTTTATTTGTACTATTTTCTACATTGTAGAATAATAGTGAAGATATCAAAACCCCAAAATTGTTTAACAAATCAAAATTCTTCAAATAGCCACCCTTTGCCTTGATGACAGCTTTGGAATCTCTTGGCATTGTGTGGAAACCAGGAGATGCTAAATGTGTTTATGTTAATTCACGGTCAATTACCATGAGACCTACAGTTATTTGCTTGACAATTTGCTTGACAATTTTATTTGGCTGACGAAATATTATGACCGCCACAGCCCTAGTTGTGTTCATGGCAAATTAAAGGTAATACATTTTTACAGTTAAATTATACTTAACAAAAATATAAACACATTACATTTACATTACATTTAAGTCATTTAGCAGACGCTCTTATCCAGAGCGACTTACAAATTGGTGCATTCACCTTATGATATCCAGTGGAACAACCACTTTACAATAGTGCATCTAACTCTTTTAAGGGGGGAGGGTTAGAAGGATTACTTTATCCTATCCTAGGTATTCCTTAAAGAGGTGGGGTTTCAGGTGTCTCCGGAAGGTGGTGATTGACTCCGCTGACCTGGCGTCAACATGTAAACACAACATGTAAAGTGCTGGTCCCATGTTTAATGAGCTGAAATAAAAGATCCCAGAAATGTTCCATATGCACAAATAGCTTATTTCTCTAAAATGTTGTGCACAAATTTGTTCACATCACTGTTAGTGAGCATTTCTCCTTTACCAAGATAATCCATACACCTGACCGGTGTGGTATATCAATAAGATGAATTAAACAGCATGATCATTACACACGTGCACCTTGTGCTGGGGACAATAAAAGGCCACTCTAAAATAGCGTGCATTTGGCATGCTGACTGCAGGAATGTCCACCAAAGCTGTTGCCAGAGAGCTGAATGTTCATTTCTCTACCATAAGACGCCTCCAAAGTTGTTTTAGACAATTTGGCAGTACGTACAACCGGCCTCACAACCTCAGAACACGTGTATGGCGTCGTGTGGGCGAGCGGTTTGCTGATGTCAACATTGTGAACAGAGTGCCCCATGGTGGCAGTGGGGTTATGGTATGGGCAGGCATAAGCTACAGACAACGAACACAATTGTATTTTTATTGATGGCAATTTGAATGCACAGAGATACCGTGATGAGATCCTGAGGCCCATTGACGTGCCATTCATCCACCACCATCACCTCATGTTTCAGCATGATAACGCACGGCCCCATGTTGCAAGGATCTGTTCTCGCTAATATCCAGCAACTTCGCACAGCCATTGATGAGGAGTGGGACAACATTCACAATCAACAGCCTAATCAACTAAATGCGAAGGAGATGTGTCGCACTGCATGTGGCAAATGGTGTTCACACCCGATACTGACTGGTTTTCTGATCCACGCCCCTACCTTTTTTTTAAGGTATCTGTGACCAACAGATGCATATCTGTATTCCCAGTCATGTGACATCCATAGATTATGGCCTAGTCAATTTATTTCATGAATTCTAACTCAGTAAAATCTTTGAAATTGTTGCATGTTGCGTTTATATTTTTGTTCAGTATACAGGTACGTCTTACCTATAAATCCCATAAAATTGTTTTAGGATACGCAGGTAGGATGGGCTCAAACTGGCCTCTGCCTGGGACCTTGAAATCACTGTGTGCATGCATTTGTGCGTGCATACGTGTGTGTACTTGCCTGCATGTGTGTAAGTATGTGGCTCTTCTCCTATCAGATGTTGTTACATCATCCATCTCTAAATGGCGCCCTGTCGGATTAATTACTGAGTCTCAGCGCTGCGTCTGGAGAATGTGCTAAACATTCCTCTTTAAATAACAGGAGGATTCTGGCATGCGCAGCAGGAACTAAAAAGTGCACCCTCTCTCGCAAAGAGCATGGCAAGAAGTGCCTTTGTTTTTACATTCAGACACTATCTTTCCACGCTGTTAGGAATAATCAATACTTTTTCTAGTCTATACTACTATGTCTGTTTAATAAACCATCATGGAGATTTCCCCACACAGGGGAAATTCTCTGTGAACCTTCTCTCTGTGTGTCTGAGTATTTGAGCTTCTGACATCATCTCAGATCTGTTGCTATGCAGCTGATGCGCCTAGGTGTTTATAGCTTGGTTACCGTTAGGGACGGTTTCATAGCAGTGTCAGTGAGTCACGTTTAACAGGACTGTTGTCGGGGGTAACGCTGCTGTAGACCCTGCGATGCATTAATTAGATGTTCCTCGCTGTAATTGTGGAATATAGTGCATCACTAATCAACACAGCACCCGCATGGCTTATGATGAGAAATAGCGCGAATGCTCCCTTAACTACTCACTGAAATGTCGGTGTCTGTGAAGGCAGCACAGACATGCCTTTGTAGTGCTGAATTATAGGGGACATATTGAAGAGCGCAACATGTGGCTTTATCACTAAGATATGTAGGAATCCTTTCTTTAATGAGATATTATGGTATTTGACGTCCATTTCACACCTGAATAAAGAAGCCACATTTCCTTAACAGGCCAAAGTTCATCCATGAACTTCTGTCAATTATCTCTAATGTCATTCAAATATACATTTAGAAATGTAGTCATGAAGATGTTTGAGAGAATGCCAAGAGTATGCAATATGTCATCAAGGCAAAGGGTGGTTACTTTTAAGAATGTCAAATATAAAATATATTTAGATTTGTTTAACAATTTTTTGGGTTACTACATGATTCCATATGTGTTATTTCATAGTTTTGATGTCTTCTATTATTCTACAATGTAGAAAATAGTACAAATAAAGAAAAACCCTGTAATGAGTAGGTGTCTTTTGACTGGTACAGTATATTATTATATATATACAGTGGCTTTGGAAATAATTATTTTTCCACATTTTGTTAGGTTACAGCTTTATTCTAAAATGTATTAAATCGTTTTTTTCCATCATCTATCTATACAAAATACCCCACAATGATGAAGAAAAAACTGCTTTTCATTTATTTTTGCCAATTTATAAAAAATAAAACTGAAATATCACATTTACATAAGTATTCAGACCCTTTACTCAGTACTTTGTTGAAGCAGCTTTCGCAGCGATTACAGCCTTTAGCCTTCTTGGGTTTGACGCTACAAGCTTGGCACACCTGTATTTGGGGAGTTTTTCCCATTCTTGACTGAAATAGCCAAACTGAAATAGCCAAATCCAGTAATTCGAAGTGGTGTCCGCATACTTTTGTGTATATATAGTGTAATTCTGTGGACCAGACCAAGTTGAATTAATACTACAATTATTTTTTTCCACAGAAAACGAGCCTAGCTGCTTAAAATGAGAGTTAATTTAGTAAAATTCTTAAAAGCTTGTTTTGACTTTTCTGTTGCTTATTCTTTAGATGTTTGGGGCTGCTGGTGAACCATTATGTGCAGGCATAATCAAAGTGTCACTGCACTAGCACACCTGCCAGAGTCTTTATTGTGTCTGTAGCTAGGTTTCCATCCAATTTGGCGACAGATTTTCAGGCGAATATTCTAAAATCTGCATAAAAACAACATGCTAATTTCCCATCAGAGTTGTGTTTCCATCAAATTGACTTGTTCAGGATAAAAGTCTGTGCGTAAATATGTAGTGCACATAAAAATAACTTTTGCGGTTAAACTCCCATGTACCGAATAATAAATACAAGTTAAATGGGTTTTCATCGCATTTTCAACTCTAGGGCTACTGATGGTTTTGTAATAAATGTTCCATAGGTATAGCAAATGTGCCCACTCTGGTATTGGCACGTGCACTTTAGCCAACAGCTCACAGATACAGTGTGGGTATAGCCTACATGATGAGATTATTATGGACAAAAGTGCAAGATGGCAAATCAAATCAAAGTTTATTTGTCACGTGCGCCGAATTTCACCTTAAGGTGAAATGCTTACTTACAGGCTCTAATCAATAGTGTGAAAAAAAAGGTGTGTGTGTGTGTGTGTGTGTGTGTGTGTGTGTGTGTGTGTGTGTGTGTGTGTGTGTGTGTGTGTAAAGAAATAAAACAACAGTAAAAAGAAATGTGAAAATAACAGTAGCAAGGCTATATACAGACACCGGTTATTCAGGCTTATTCACTGAAAGGAGCATCAAGCTCAACACCATGCATTTTCACCACCCTGTGAAGTTCATCATTATTTAATCTATCACCTAATAAACTGCATGCTTTCCCATGATGTTGTGACATTTTTCATCCGACGTACTTTACTCGCATAAAAATATTGGATGGAAATCTAGTTAATGTCAAGCCATTTTGAGGATGCTGAAATTATATTTTGGACAAGCGTATGCATGCCTACAGGACTGGTTGTGTTTATGCCACATATAAAAGGGAATACATTTTAAAAGTTAAATTACAACTATTTAGGCTATATTGAAGCGTTCTAGGTGTGCGAGGAATAGCCGCTCGGGTTGGAGAGGAGGTAGAGCACACGTTATGCTTTTGAGAATAACTGGGCCTGCCAGGAGCTGTGGCCAAATTATTATAGGATGACATGGGCGAATGATGATCCATAACAGACAGCACATCTAAGTAAAATATCGAATAAAAGTACAAATACATCCAGACTGGCCTGCTACTATGTCTTTCTGGACATTATAAACTGTAGAGAGTAGACCCACAAACAACTGATCCAAATGGAATGAAACATCCAAATCACAGGGCTTGTGTGCCATTATTCAAATTAGCATAGAGTAGAATTTTGCAATGATTCATTGCATTGTGGTGTTGTAGGCTAGTCTAAGTAGGATCATTGTATTGTCCCTAAACACTATAAATAGGGGATCTTTTTGAGCTGCATGTCTCATGTCTTCACTGTACGTTCATCTGCAATGATCCACCTGGCCTTTCAGCTTTCTATCAGCTATTCCTATTTGTTCTTGTGGATTAAATTGATGTAGCTTTGAATGCTTTTATGTGTGGTATGATTGCTAGTTAGCCTATTGCAGATCTGGACAAACGATCCACCAACCACTATTGTCAACATAGACAGTTAGACTGGTGGACTGTATTGACCTGTGGCATAGTAACAATTAGTGTGCGGAAAGCGTAGTGCACAAGGGAAGAAGCAAAACACATTGATATAGGGAAGGCGCATGCAAGCAGATGAGGACATTTGAAATTTGATTTGACTGGATAGTGCCAATACAATACTGAAATATTCACGGTAACTTGATGCCTAGAGCAATGAAACACAGTACAATACAATGAGTGACTAATAAACGGTAAGAAAGTTATTTCTACAGTATTTTACTGTAATTACAAGAGATTAAAGTAAGCAGGTTGGCTGTAGTCATTTGCATATTACATCATATTAATGAATACTAGGGTTTTTTTAGTGGCCAAGATAAAGCAAAGCAGTGCGACAACACAGAGTTACACATGGGATAAACAAAAGTACAGCCAATAACACAATAGAAAAATCTATATACAGTGTGTGCAAATGGAGTAAGGAGGTAAGGCAATAAATAGGCCAAAAGCAGCGAAGTAATTACAATTTAGCAAATTAACACTGGAGTGATAGATGTGCAGATGATGATGTGCAAGTAGAAATACTAGTGTGCAAAAGAGCAAAAAAAGTAAATAAAAACAATATGGGGATGAGGTAGGTAGTTGGAGGGGCTATTTACAGATGGGCTGTGTACAGCTGCAGCAATCAGTAAGCTGCTCAGATAGCTGATGTTTAAAGTTAGTGAGGGAGATATAAGTCTCCAACTTCAGCGATTTTTGAAATTTGTTCCAGTCATTGGCATCAGAGAACTGGAAGGAAAGGTGGCCAAATGAGGTGTTGGCTTTGGGGATGACCAGTGAGATATACATGCTGGAGCGCATGCTACGGGTGGGTGTTGTTATGGTGACCAGTGAGCTGAGATAAGGTGGAGCTTTACCTAGCAAAGACTTATAGATGACCTGCAGCCAGTGGGTCTGGCGACGAATATGTAGCGAGGGCCAGCCGACGAGAGCATACAGGCCGCAGTTGTGGGTGGTATATGGGGCTTTGGTGACAAAACAGATGGCACTGTGATAGACTGCATCCAATTGTGTTGGAGGCTATTTTGTAAATGACATCACCGAAGTCGAGGATCGGTAGGATAGTCAGTTTTATGAGGGTATGTTTGGCAGTGTGAGTGAAGGAGGCTTTGTTTGCGAAATAGGAAGCCGATTCTAGATTTAATTTTGGATTGGAGATGCTTAATATGAGTCTGGAAGGAGAGTTTACAGTCTAGCCAGACACCTAGGTATTTGTAGTTGTCCACATATTCTAAGTCAGAACCTCTAGTTTGGCGGGCGGGTGCGGGCAGCGATCGGTTGAAGAGCATGAATTTAGTTTTACTAGCGTTTAAGAGCAGTTGGAGGCCACGGAAGGAGTGTTGTATGGCATTGAAGCTCGTTTGGAGGTTTGTTAACACAGTGTCCAAAGAAGGGCCAGATGTATACAGAATGGTGTCGTCTGCATAGAGTTGGGTCAAGGAATCACCCGCAGCAAGAGCGACATCATTGATATATACAGAGAAAAGAGTCGGTTCGAGAATTGAACCCTGTGGCACCCCCATAGAGACTTCCAGAGGTCTGGACAACAGGCCCTCCAATTTGACACACTGAACTCTATCAGAGAAGTAGTTGGTGAACCAGGTGAGGCAGTCATTTGAGAAACCAAGGCTGTTGAGTCTGCCGATAAGAATACAGTGATTGACAGAGTCAAAAGCCTTGGCCAGGTCGATGAAGACTGCTGAACAGTACTGTCTTTTATCGATGTCGGTTCTGATATCGTTTAGTACCTTGAGCGTGGCTGAGGTGCACCCGTGACCAGCTCGGAAACCGTATTGCACAGCGGAGAAGGTACGGTGGGATTTGAAATGGTCAGTGATCTGTTTGTTAACTTGGCTTTCGAAGACTTTAGAAAGGTAGAGCAGGATGGATATAGGTCTGTAACAGTTTGGGTCTAAAGTGTCACCCCCATTGAAGAGGGGACAACCGCGGCAGCTTTCCAATCTTTAGGAATCTCGGACGATACGAAAGAGAGGTAGAACAGACAAGTAATAGGGGTTGCAACAATAGCGGCGGATAATTTTAGAAAGGGAGGGTCCAGATTGTCTAGCCTAGCTGATTTGTACGGGTCCAGGTTTGGCAGCTCTTTCAGAAATCTGCTATCTGAATTTTGGTGAAGGAGAAACTGGGGAGGCTTGGGCAAGTAGCTGCGGGGGGTGCGGAGCTGTTGGCCGGGGTTGGGGTAGCCAGGAGGAAAGCATGGCCAGCCATAGAGAAATGCTTATTGAAATTCGATTATTGTGGATTTATCGGTGGTGACAGTGTTTCCTAGCCTCAGTGCAGTGGGCAGCAGGGAGGAGGTGCTCTTATTCTCCATGGACTTTACAGTGTCCCAGAACGTTTGGAGTTAGAGGTACAGGATGCAAATTTCTATTTGAAAAAGGTAGCCTTTGCTTTCCTAACTGACTGTGTGTATTGGTTCCTGACTTCCCTGAAAAGTTGCATATCGCGGGGACTATTCGATGCTAGTGCAGTACGCCACATGATGTTTTTGTGCTGGTCGAGCGCAGTCAGGTCTGAAGTGAACCTAGTTCTACATTTTTTGAAAGGGTCATGCTTATTTAAGATGGTGAGGAAATTACTTTTAAAGAACAACCAGGCATCCTCTACTGACGGGATGAGGTCAATATCCTTCCAGGATACCTGGGCCAGTTTGATTAGAAAGGCCAGCGTTTCACAGTGATGAGGGGTAGTCATTTGACCGTGGATGCATAACGGATGCAGGCAATGATCGTTGAGATCCTGATTGAAAACAGCAGAGGTGTATTTGGAGGGCAAGTTGGTCAGGATAATATCTATGAGGGTGCCCATGTTCACGGATTTAGGGTTGTACCTGGTGGGTTCCTTGATACTTTGTGTGAGATTGAGGGCATCTAGCTTAGATTGTAGGACGGCCGGGGTGTTAAGCATATCCCAGTTTAGGTCACCTAACAGAACGAACTCTGAAGATAGATGAGGGGAAATCAATTCGCATATGGTGTCAAGGTGGTGTCAGCTGGGAGCTGAGGGGGGTCTATAACATGCGGCAACAGTGAGAGACTTATTTCTGGAGAGATTCATTTTTCAAATTAGAAGCTCGAACTGTTTGTGCATAGACCTGGAAAGTATGACAGAACTTTGCAGGCTATCTCTGCAGTAGGTTGCAACTCCTCCCCCTTTGGCAGTTCTATCTTGACGGAAAATATTGTAGTTGGGGATGGAAATCTCAGAATTTTTGGTGGCCTTCCTAAGCCAGGATTCAGACTCGGCAAGGACATTAGGGTTGGCGGAGTGTGCTAAAGCTGTGAGTAAAACAAACTTAGGGAGGAGGCTTCTGATGTTTACATGCATGAAACCAAGGCTTTTACGGTTACAGAAGTCAACAAATGAGAGCGCCTGTGTTATATCACTTGCACATCTAGAGGAGTAAACAAAGGCTTCCAAACTGGTCTTATTACAGTGCAAAATAGATCTGTAGAATCGTGGAGGCTTGATGTGCATTCCCGGTAATACACGTTGTGCAACCACAGTAAAATGAGTCCTATATCATCATGACCTGAAAGACCGCTCAGCAGGGAAGAAGCCACTGCTCCAAAACCGCCACATGGGGACTGCACATGGGTACATAGATCGTACTTTTTGGAGAAATGTCCTCTGGTCTGATGAAACAAAAATATAACTGTTTGGCCATAACGACCATCGTTATGTTTGGAGGAAAAAGGGGGACGCTTGCAAGCCGAAGAACACCATCCCAACAGTGAAGGACAGGGGTGGCAGCATCATGTTGTGGGGGTGCTTTGCTGCAGGAGGGTCTGGTACACTTCACAAAAGGAAGGAAAATTATGAAGGGAAATGATGTGGATATATTGAAGCAACATCTAAAGACATCAGTCAGGAAGTTAAAGCTTGGTCGCAAATGGGTCTTCCAAATGGACAATGACCCCAAGCATACTTCCAAAGTTGTGGCGAAATGTCTTAAGGACAACAAAGTCAAGGTATTGAAGTGGCCATCACAAAGCCCTGACCTCAATCCTATAGAACATTTGTGGGGAGATCTGAAAAAGCGTGTGCGAGCAAGGAGGCCTACAAACCTGACTCAGTTACACCAGCTCTGTCATGAGGAATGGGTCAAAATTCACAAAACTTATTGTGGGAAGCTTGTGGAAGGCTACCCGAAACGTTTGACCCAATTCTGACCCACTGGGAATGTGATGAAAGAAATAAAAACTGAAATAAATCATTCTCTCTGCTATTATTCTGACATTTTACATTCTTAAAATAAAGTGGTGACTGACCTAAAACAGGGAATTTTTACTGGGATTAAATGTCAGGAATTGTGAAAAATTTAGTTTCAATGTATTTGGCTAAGGTGTATGCAAACTTCCGACTTCAACTGTACTTTTGTTTCAAAGTAGATTTGTTTAAGACTACCAAGAAACACTGACCCTGATTTAAGCCCACTGCAGTAAAAAGTTAAAATGTGTAAATGAGCAAGTGATTCTTTCTCCTTCCACAATATTTCTCCACAATGCACCATCATTTACATTATGCTGCAGTAAATATATAGCAACATAGCAGTACTTTATTGTTGAATTGTATTGAAAATTAAATCAGCAATTACTAACAGTGAATATTCAGGGTCCCAGCCCTGAATGCTGATTGGCTGATAGCCGTGGTATATCAGACTGTATGCCACGTGTATGACAAAACATTTCTTTTTACTGCTCTAATTCCGTTGGTAACCAGTTTATAATAGCAATAAGGCACCTTGTGTCGTGCCTAAGAACAGCCCTTAGCCGTGATATATTGGCCATATACCACACCCCCTCGTGCCTTATTGCTTAAATATATCACAGCATACAAACTGATAATTAGTGTTTTATATGGCTTGCACTTTAGGCCTTAACAAAGGCCTCTAAACGGACAGTGACTACAAGGCAGACAGATCAAAAGGACATGGCTAGCCACTCAACCATTAAAGGTTTGAGACTTTCTGCTACTCTGATCTGTCCCCTATATATATTTCCTTGTTAGGGAACCACTACCACATATCACTTAAATTGGTACAGCACTCTCACTAACGGGTGCAACAATATAGCCACCTATAAGACATGCCTTAGAAAATTCTATTGCGTGAGAAACAATAATACCATGCATTAGTGCTGAGCGATTAGTGCTTTTATGAGGTCGGTTCGATTTCAGATCGATTATTAAAAAATGATCACCGTTTGCTTTCAATTTTTTTTTAACATAAATTGAATGCTGTAACACCACAGAATAGAACAATTAATAAAAGTCCCATGAGCGTAGTGACTGCCCATTACCTCATCACTTATTAACCATAATTTATTCACATTACCTTACTTTAATAAAATATTTCAGTTGTTGTGTATATTACATTTGTTTTATTTGATTACTTTATTGTTTCATTCCAAGTCATCATCTCATCTCTATAGAGCTGCTGCCTATGCTGTCTGACAAAATCACTATTTTGGTAGTTCTTCAACGTAAATAGGGCATTTATGACTGCTGAATACCAACTATCAATCAGGTAAAGGTACCTCACGAAGCAACTGCTCTCTATCCCTCTCGATCGCACATTCTTCATTTCTTTTTTACATAGCAGTGGTAAAAGAAACACAGATCAGACAATTAGGCACACAATGGATTTTGGTCATTGTAGTTAATTACCAGGTTTTCTGCACTAAATTGTGTAGAATATTGGCCTGTTGGAAACTCACTACTACATCGCACAGTATGGGCTTGATCTGATTTATCTGTAGAGAAAACAGTGTAATGTGTGCATTGAGCTCACAGAAAATTCAAATAATTGAACCGACGTTGGTCAATTAGTTAATTTCAGTTAATCGCTCAGCACTACCATGCACCCACTAGTGTTCCAAAAGAATTTGGTGTTCCAAAAATGCAGTATGGTACTGTATTCTGAATGACTATAATGATGTGCGCTGAGAGTCAGGAAGCAAGTTCAGGGAGTGAGTGTTTTAATAAATAAAAACAAAATTATACAAAAAAAAGAAACACGAATAACACACAGACATGACACAGGAACAGCAACAATAACGCCTGGGGAAGGAACCAAAGGGAGTGACATTTATAGGGAAGGTAATCAGGGAAGTGATGGAGTCCAGGTGAGTCTGATGACGCGCAGATGCGCGTAACGATGGTGACGGGTGTGCGCCATAACGCGCAACCTGGTGATCAAGAGGCCGGAGAAGGAGCACACGTAACAGTACCCCCTCCCTGACGCGCGGCTCCAGCTGCAGGACGCCGACCAAAATGACCATCCCGGGGATCAGGAGCGGACCGGTCACCTCTGCTAAGGCGCGGGGAACCTCTCAGTCCAGCTGAGACACGAGAGCATGGCGACTTAAGAGTGCCGGAGAGAGAGCATACGTGATGGTACCCCCTCCCCGGCGCATTTTGTCTCCAGCCGTAGGACGCCAACCAAAGGGAAGATCCCGGGGATCAGGAGTGGACCGGTCAACCCCGCTGATGTGCAACCTGTTGCCGGCTGGAGTGCGGGAACCTGACAGACCGGCTGAGGCAGGGGAGCCTGGCGATCTGTCTGAGGCATGAGAGGCTGTAGCTGCTCCCGGACCCGACGTCATCGGGTTGTGCAAGTTGTGCAAGTTCTCCCACTTAAAAAGATGAGAGAGGCCTGTAATTTTCATCATAGGTACACTTCAACTATGACAGACAAAATGAGAGAAAAAATTCCAGAAAATCACATTGTAGGACTTTTAATGAATTTATTTGCAAATTATGGTGGAAAATAAGTATTTGTCACCTACAAACAAGCAAGATTTCTGGCTCTTCACAGACCTGTAACTTCTTATTTAGAGGCTCCTCTGTCCTTCACTCGTTACCTGTATTAATGGCACCTGTTTGAACTTGTTATCAGTAATAAAGACACCTGTCCACAACCTCAAACAGTCAACTCCAAACTCCACTATGCCAGACCAAAGAGCTGTCAAAGGACACCAGAAACAAAATTGTAGACCTGCACAGGCTGGGAAGACTGAATCTGCAATAGGTAAGCAGCTTGGTTTGAAGACATCAACTGTGGGAGCAATTATTAGGAAATGGAAGACATACAAGACCACTGATAATCTCCCTCGATCTGGGGCTCCACGCACGATCTCACCCCGTGGGGTCAAAATGATCACAGAACGGTGAGCAAAAATCCCAGAACCACACGGGGGGACCTAGTGAATGACCTGCAGAGAGCTGGGACCAAAGTAACAAAGCCTACACCAGTAACACACTACGCCGCCGGGACTCAAATCCTGCAGTGCCAGACGTGTCCCCCTGCTTAAGCCAGTACATGTCCAGGCCCGTCTGAAGTTTGCTAGAGAGCATTTGGATGATCCAGAAGCAGATTGGGAGAATGTCTATGGTCAGATGAAACCAAAATATAACTTTTTGGTAAAAACTCAACTCGTCGTGTTTGGAGGACAAAGAATGCTGAGTTGCATCCAAAGAACACCATACCTACTGTGAAGCATGGGGGTGGAAACATCATGCTTGGGGATGTTTTTCTGCAAAGGGACCAGGACGACTGATCCGTGTAAAGGAAAGAATGAATGGGGCCATGTATCGTGAGATTTTGAGTGAAAACCTCCTCCCATCAGCAAGGGCATTGAAGATGAACGTGGCTGGGTCTTTCAGCATGACAATGATCCCAAACACACCGCCCGGGCAACGAAGGAGTGGCTTCGTAAGAAGCATTTCAAGGTCCTGGAGTGGCTTAGCCAGTCTCCAGATCTAACCCCATAGAAAATTCTTTGGAGGAGTTGAAAGTCCGTGTTGCCCAGCAACAGCCCCAAAACATCACTGCTCTAGAGGAGTCTGCATGGAGGAATGGGCCAAAATACCAGCAACAGTGTGTGAAACCTTGTGAAGACTTACAGAAAACGTTTGACCTCTGTCATTGCCAACAAAGGGTATATACAAAGTATTGAGAAACTGTTGTTATTGACCAAATACTTATTTTCCACCCTAATTTGCAAATAAATTCATTAAAAATCCTACAATGTGATTTTCTGGATTTTTTTCTCCACTTTTTGTCTGTCATAGTTGAAGTGTACCTATGATGAAAATTACAGGCCTCTCTCATCTTTTTAAGTGGGAGAACTTGCACAATTGGTGGCTGACTAAATACTTTTTTGCCCCACTGTATAGGGAAGGTAATCAGGGAAGCGATGGAGTCCAGGTGAGTCTGATGACGCGCAGGTGCGCGTAACGATGGTGACAGGTGTGCGCCATAACGAGCAGCCTGGTGACCTAGAGGCCGGAGAGGGAGCACACATGACAATCACAGTAATTTCCTGGCAGCAATTTGCCAGTAAGTTCCTGTAAAGTTTCAGGACAAGGTTTGTAGAATTCCTATAATACAATATATTCACGTATTCTGTGCGGTACAGCATTCTCACTCAAGGGTGCAACAAATAAAGTCTCTTACAAAGCATGCCTTAAATATGTTAATGACACAGACTCTCTTTCCCCGCTCACAACATTTTCCCACAATGCACCATTTCCAGTATTTTACTGTGCATTCTACAGTGTTTCAGTGTTTTAATTATAGAAAGGTCATACAGTGTGCTGTAAAACAAATGGGTGGTATTTTACTGTGCATTATACGGTAATCTACTGTATTCAGTTATATAATATCATACTATTGATTAATACAGTAAGTTGATAAAAACTGATAAAATTACAAAAACAGCTAACAGTGTGGGTAAGCCTGTGTGGAGCCTTCAATGGCGTCACAGGCCCTCGCCTCCACACTACCTCCCAATCTGTGTCTGTGGAACACCATGACACCCACTGGCAAGTCCCTGGGCCAGATCCACCCACAGATCACATCGGATTCTGGGACACAACAACACCACCATGCATCCGGCAGGCTGCAGCAGCACCAACATTCTCATTGTAACCAGTCCAGTTCAGACTCCCAGACCCAAACTCCCCAGTCCCATACCTCCAGTGGGGTGGAGGCAGCCATGTTCCGGTGCATCTCCATGGTAATGGGGACCTTTAGCAGGGGATTGTGAGGTGTCCTGTGGCCTGCCCATCTCCCTGGAGACTTCACACACATCAGACGTGAACACCTGGGGGTTCACACGGGGAGGTCAGATACAGTGACCTTTCACACGGCCTGGACGGCCCAGACATGGACTCTAGTCTGACTCATCAGGATTATACAGGGAGTGCAGGACAGACAGACATGAGAGGAGAGGGCTGAGGAGCCAAAGGCTGCAGAGTAGTAGAACATGCAGCTCGTGTGAACGATGCCCACACACACACTCAATACTCACTTTACCTGCATATCTCTGAATAACATAATTTCAACCAATGACTGGCTGCTACATTTCATCCATCACCATTGTCTGTCTGGCTCAATTTGACAGCCTATTAGGAGCACAGGAAATCATTGTTTATGTGGCCATCAATCAGTGTTTATGAATTAGACACCGCAGTCCGCACCACAATGTGAGCCTTTGCAGGAATTACAGTAGCGGTAATTGTGGTGACAGTACAGTGTGTTTGCGAAGCGCCGTTCCACAAACCCAAAGTGCTTAAAAATACATGAATGATAAAGGAAGTGCAATACAAGGGAAGATTAGTCTTAATAATGTAGGGCTAATTTGCTCAGCACACAAAAAGGAAGGCTGAACAAAACACTCAATAAAGCACAGACAGTAGTGTCAGAGTGAAGGTAATGACAGATTCACACTCCCTGGGACCCTATGTAGAGCGGTCCAAGCCAAGTTCAATCAGTCCTAATAGACTGGGCCTTGTTCATCAGACAGACACCCACAGGCCCACCGGCTCAGCACTACAACACAGAAAGTGAGAAAGTGCACCTTCAGGAGCACAAACAGATCAGTTACCAGGCTATCCCTTTCTCCCTCTGAGACTGTGTGTAGTCTAAGTACAGGGTAGAGGTCATGTGGTTAAAAAAGTGTTATCCAAAGGCAAGGAGCACCGTCAGGCAGGCCGGTGGGTCTATTCAACCCACTGATAGATTCCGTGGAGCCACTGTGGGAGAAGCTGGGGCAACCATGAGAACAGAAACGGGTAATAGGAGCTCTATAAATTACCACAGGACAAGGGCATGCTCCCTGAAAGGAGACAGAAGCCCCAGATAGTCTTTACCAAAATTATACCTCGTTCATCAAGCCTACGTATGTTTGCATGTCCTTTTAATCCCAAACCTCCTCACAGGCCCTATGAGGTATTTATGTTTGTTTTGGAGGAATACACAGAACAATAGATTGGAGTTAGCACATTGCTGTATTCAGTCTATTTTCTAAATTAATTACTTGTAGTGGAGTCTCCAATTCTGCTCTGGTGTTTAGATAATGGCTGATCAGTGCATGAACACCGCAGTCCCTGGATCCCCTCTCTCAGCACGAAACTCATCATTAAGGAATAGTTCAAATATTGCTCAAATCATGAGCACCTTTTCAACTATGGGGATTCCCGGCAATGTCATCAGTATCTACAATTAAACACTGTGACGCACTCACTAAGGCACCCCAGAGAGTGAGCCTTCCCAAGCTTTTTTACATACCTTCATGGCATACTTTTATCCTGACATATGGGCATATCTCACGCAGAGAGCAAACCCTCCCCCTCTGGGTAGAATGGTCCAATTTATTATTCATCCAGCCCTCCCTGTCTCCCAAGTAGCATAGGATGCAGTCATTCTGCCTATGAAGCAGAGGAGAGGGAAGGAAGGAAGCCACCACAGTAACTGGCTGGGCCCCAGCATACTGAAGTACAACCACTGGAGGAAATATCCATGCAGGCTGCAGTGATTAAATCTGCTATTTTAATAATGCCTTGGACCCTAATTGAAACCCATTGGTGGTCTGTGGATGCCCAGAAGGTATAATGGCATGTGTGATGATAAGCCTGTTATACTACTGTGGGCTAGCCAGAAGGTAACTACAGTATAATCATTGAGTATGGGGAGGTATCACCTTAGGCTGGAGAAGTTCCTCTGACAGAGCTGGGAGTTGGCTAATGTGTGTATGTGAGCATGTAAATACGGGTGATTGTGTGTAGAGTGTGCAAGTGAATGTCCACAATTATCTATGACATGCACGCACGCACACACTCTCTCTCTCTCTCTCCCAGTCTGGGTGTACGGAGCGTCTCCTCTCACAAGGCAGTGGCTTTATTAAGTCCCAATAAACGTGGGCCCAATTAGTCAGGCAGGTCACTCAAGATTGACTTTGAAATTGGACGTCCATCCATGTCCCCAGGAAGTCGGGAGATGCCTTCAAACCCGCCACTAGGAGCAACGTTGAGCGCTATTAACATCAAATAAGCTTGGGTTTTGCTAGGGCAAATTGGTCAAACCGTGAGATCTTGTTGCAATTAGTAGGCCTTTCATCACGTCAGTGTGAGGAGCTCGCCTTGCTTCACCTCACCAGTCAGCCGTTACTGATACTATTGTTACTACTACTGAGAGTAATCATGATGTCACTAGTCATCCTGTCAGCCCGTCCTCCTCAACCCAACATCTGCAGCGTGTTTGCATCTGACAGGCCCACTGCTGGAGTTTGAATTGCCAGGGAAGAGAGGAGCTCCTCCAAATGAGATCAGCCAAGCATACGGGCAAACAGGTAAACAGATCTGGCATGCGGAACCCATACTCATTAAAGCTACTGTGTTAACATCTCACTAAACATGGAGCACCGTAATTGCATGCCAGTACTTTAAATAAGAGAGAAAGTTATATGATCATCAATCATTGTGTACCTTCTCTATTCTATGGAGTGAAACGACGGCTATCTGGACTGTAACATAGATTTATAGAACAGTCAGTGCATCAGTATTTACCAAGCATGGGTTGGGATTGCTCAAAACCAGAGACTGGGAGTTACTAAATAAACTAGGAGCAATTCAGAGTTTAAAAAAACGTATCTGCTTTAGAAAGTATCTTTAGCAAGAATCAAGAAAACTCTCAGTACTCATATCAGCAACCATAGTTAAGATCCAAGTTCGAACCTATAGAATAGAGCAACATAAACAAATATCTTTAGAGTGTAGAGTCAGTGCTGTACCTGTATGGAGACATCACTGTAGGAGCCTCCTATCACCCCAGAGATGGCCAGAGGGACGTCGTCATGGATGGCGTAGGAGCCGTCAGGGCAGGTGTACTCGCTATCATCCACCTTGGTGAGGGAGGCACGGACAAACTCCAGGGACTGCTCCAGGGCGTAGGTATCCTTAGAGCAGGTGTCCAGGATGTGGGCTCCCAGCCGTATCCCCGGCAATAGGCGCTCGTCCTTGTTGATCTCGTCCAGGGCTAACAACATGGCCTCCAATCTCTGGATCCCTCTCTGAGCGTTGATCTTCCCACAGTCCTCGGCACCCTCGCCCTTCTGGTGCACAGGGAACAGCCCTCCTATGATCAGGTCCCCGTCCACTGTGATCTCCCTCTTGGTGTCCGTATTGAAGCCTGACATGGGGAGACCCAGTGGGGCTTGGGCCAGGAGGGACAAACATACAAACAACAGGCAGAGGTGGGAGAGGTGGAGGTGGAGGTGGAGGTGGAGGTGTCGAGGCAGGGTGTACAGCCCCAACCCAGGAGACCTCCCTGGTGACATGGCCCTGGGCCCTGGGTGAGTCTGATCACTGCTGTCGGGTGTTTCTCTTCCTCTGGTTCTCTCTGTTCTCTCTGGAGCTGGGGAGGGTACAGTAGGCTAGCAAGGAACAGAGCAGCGTGGCACGGCGGCACCAGATCTCAGAGCGCCAGTGTTTTTGTTCTGGCTGAGGCCATCTCCTGCATCAGGTTATGGAGAGTACAGCCTGTGGATCAAACAGAGGGGGAGTCAGTCAATGCTACAATACAACGAGACCTTTGTTTCACACACATACAGTCCAAGAAAATCAAGGTGCCTGGGACACATTCTCATTTCCATATACATCATATTTACGAGACAGTCAAATGTGTGTTGTATGATTCCAATTCCAGTAAAATTAGTGTTGTATGATTCCAGTAAAATTTGTGTTGTATGATTCCAGTAAAATATGTGTTGTATGATTCCAGTAAAATTAGTGTTGTATGATTCCAGTAAAATGAGTGTTGTATGATTCCAGTGAAATTAGTGTTGTATGATTCCAGTGAAATTTGTGTTGTATGATTCCAGTGAAATTGGTGTTGTATGATTCCAGTGAAATTTGTGTTGTATGATTCCAGTGAAATTAGTGTGTATGATTCCAGTGAAATGTGTGCCATGTGATTCCAGTGAAATTAGTGTTGTAAGATTCCAGTAAAATTAGTGGTGTATGATTCCAGTGAAATTTGTGTTGTATGATTCCAGTGAAATTTGTGTTGTATGATTCCAGTAAAATGTGTGTTGTATGATTCCAGTGAAAATTAGTGTTGTAAGATTCCAATAAAATTAGTGTTGTATGATTCCAGTGAAATATGTTGTTGTATGATTCCAGTGAAATTAGTGTTGTATGATTCCAGTGAAATTTAGTGTTGTATGATTTCCAGGTGAAATTTGTGTTGTATGATTCCAGTGAAATTAGTGTTGTATGATTCCAGTGAAATTTGTGTTGTATGATTCCAGTGAAATTAGTGTTGTATGATTCCATTGAAATGTGTGTCATATGATTCCAGTGAAATTAGTGTCTTATGATTCCAGTGAAATTTGTGTTGATAATAACTGCTGTAGGATGCAGGGATAGTCACTGGATAATGACACATTGACATAAAAGTGATAATAGAACATTTCTAATAGTTACACATGTACAATACTACATAGGCTAATGTATATTAACTTACTACTTCCATTCTCTTGTGACATGCAACTATATTCATGATGCAGCATGCTGGCCCTTTTCCCATTCTAAATATGTAATATTCAACAACATATCTTTTTTTAAATGACTAGGGGTCTGTCAAGTCATATAGCAGGATAATGTGACATAATCATCGGTTTCAAAGCCAGAAGGCGACTACACAAATAGGAAATACCACTAAACATGCTGATGTAGGACGCCACAGAAGTCCCTGGTTTTATATATAGTAACCTATATTAGGGAGAAATGTCGCTCTAGCTTCTTTGCACAGGTGTATAACATGCATATATAGGGTGTGTGATGTGAGAACAGTGTGTACGGAGGRCGCTGGCTGGATTCTCCAGAGTGTTTTCTCATGTCTGAGTTCTTAAGCAGCTCGCTAGCGACCGACCGCATCACTTCCCCCATGGTGAATGGCTTCCTCTGGAATAGAATGTGTTTGTCTTCAACTGTGCCTGAGGGGCCATGTGACTGTTCTGGTGCGAAACTCTCTCCATCTCTCCATTTCTAATCTTCCTCGCTTTCTCTCTCTCTTTCCCTCTCTCCATCTAGTTTCCTGTTTGACCGCATGCCTCTCATTGCAGGGAAACGAGTCCACAGCTGTTTGTTGCACACGCAGGCAGGCGCACCACACACACACAAATTGTAAAAAAAGGTATCCCTTGGGGAACACTGTCAAAGCAAATGATGCAAATGAGACAGATTTAGCAAACACAAACACATACATTGTCATACACACACTCACAAAGAGCTGTTGAAATGTCCCTGCAGCAGTAGCTGAAGACTTATTTTCCCCTGATGGATTGAATCTAAACACTGTTTTACTGCATAAGATTATTCCTACTTCCTGCAGACAATTTTGCATAAATATCATGATATTTACATTGAGAAAGTACTGTAGTGGCGGATTTATAACAACCACAATGACATTGTGATTACTCATTCACAGCTTTGTTTCAGTTCTTTCTATTTTTGTCCAACTGAAACCAATGAAAACCAAGATTGCATACAAATAAATGTAACCAATAGTTGCACAGAGAGGCTGGACTGAGGGCTTGTAGGCCTGTTGTAAGGCAGGTCCTCACCAGACATCACCTGCAAAAACGTTGCCTATGGGCACAAACTCACCATCGCTGGACCAGACAAGACTGGCAAAAAGTGCTCTTCACTGACGAGTCGTGGTTTTGTCTCACTAGGCGTGATGGTCGGATTGGCGTTTATCGTCGGAGGAATGAGCGTTACACCGAGGCCTGTACTCTGGAGCGGGATCGGTTTGGAGGTGGAGGGTCTGTCATGGTCTGGGGCGGTGTATCACAGCATCATCGGACTGAGCTTGTTGTCATTGCAGGCAATCTCAACGCTGTGCGTTACAGGGAAGACATCCTCCTCCCTCATGTGCTACCCTTCCTGCAGGCTCATCCTGACATGACCCTCCAGCATGACAATGCCACCAGCCATACTGCTTGTTCTGTGTGTGATTTCCTGCAAGACAGGAATGTCAGTGTTCTGCCATAGCCAGCGAAGAGCCCGGATCTCAATCCCATTGAGCACATCTGGGACCTGTTGGATCGGAGAGTGAGGGCTAGGGCCATTCCCCCCAGAAATGTCCGGGAACTAGCAGGTGCCTTGGTGGAAGAGTGGGGTAACATCTCACAGCAAGAACTGGCAAATCTGGTGCAGTCCATGAGGAGGAGATGCACTGCAGTACTTATTGCAGCTGGTGGCCACACCAGATACTGACTGWTACTTTGGATTTTGACCCCCCCTTTGTTCAGGGACACATTTTTCCATTTCTGTTAGTCACATGTCTGTGGAACTTGTTCAGCTTATGTTTCAGTTGTTGAATCTTGTTGTGTTCATACAAATATTTACACATGTTAAGTTTGCTGAAAATAAACGCAGTTGACAGTGAGAGGACGTTTCTTTTTTTTCTTAGTTTTTATCCCTACTAATTACTAACATGTTTCTCCAATTCAACTCAAAGGTGAACTGGTTGACCATGCTGATCCAAATTCTTATGTCCACTGCCCCTCCCCTCTGGTCAGTAGGGAGGCAGAGCCAGACCCTGGTTGCATCCCAAATGGCACCCTATTCCATGCATAGTGCACTACTTTTGACCAGAGCACTATGGACCCTGGTCAAAAAGTAGTGCACTAGGGAATAGCCTTCCATTTGGGACACAGCCCCTGTAGAGCAGCAAGGCCCTGGGTGTGGAGCTGTGTGAGGACCCAGACCCAGAGTGGTTCCAGTAGAGATGGATGGATGGGTCCGGAGGAGGGGCAGCAGCCAGCATCATGTCACTCTCTCCTCCATCCTCCCCTGGGTTTAATTAGCCACACTACAGAGGAGGAAAGGGAGCAGTTTATTGGAGCACGATATTGAGCCAGTATCATCTGCATGAGCCACTGCCACTAGCTGCCTCTGCCAGTTAAATCCGCTCACTGAGAAAGCTAGAGATTATGAAAATGAGTCATAAAAAAGGCAGTCTGGCTTTGTACTGATTTCATTTGGATTTCTCAAAGTGTTTCCTTGTTTTGAGTGTCTGGGAGAACGCTATTGAATTGAAGTACTCTTTCATGTTATCCATCACTATGGCCATCGACCATCTCATGTTGTATACGGCTCTGTATGGCAGGATATTTACTACCTAAATTAAGTAGAGTACCATTCTCTGAAATCTAAAAATCTAAAAGTGCAGTTTTTCAGTCATTGCTGTAGATCTTCCCTGCTCGCCTGTGTTTGCGTGCGAAAGAAAGTGGGTCTATGTGTGTGTGTGTGTGTGTGTGTGTGTGTGTGTGTGTGTGTGTGTGGTGTGTGTGTGTGTTGTGTGTGTGTGTGTGTGTGTGTGTGTGTGTGTGTGTGTGTGTGTGTGTGTGTGTGTGTGTGTGTGTGTGTGTGTGTGTGTGTGTGTGTGTGTGTGTGTGTGTGTGTGTGTGGGGTGTGTGTGTGTGTGTGTGTGGTGTGTGTGTGAATGCCTGCGTGTGCATACATCCGTATGTGTGTGTGTGCATGTCCACTCAGAGATATATATGCTCATCTCACCAATACACATTCTCCCACTCATTAGGTAACCTCTCTATACTCTTTGTTTCCATGGAAACTTGACCGGAGACATGAAGGGTTGGGACGAGACGGGCGAGGCCGAGGAGAGGACAAGTGGACCAATCTGACCACTGAGTAACGTCCTGTGGGAGCAGTGGGAAAGAAGCCTGCTGTAAACTGGCCCCATCCTCTCACTCACATACATACTTCATCCACTACATCCATCAACCAATGCATGGCTCTATTTCACACTTTACTGCCAAGTATTCTATTCTACCTGTAACTTACAAATAAATCACCAGCATATCTTCAATTCACCAATACACCCTAACCGTCAATGTTATTTCTGCTCTGCAGATACTTTAGAGGCAAAATGCCTGTGGGTTTTGTGGATGTATGTATGCTAGAAGTGACACATTGCATTTTATTTTACAGCATCTCTCTGCTGCAGCGTTTTGTGGGCTGACAGGTCTTTTTCTCCAATACCAAATGAGAGTGGGAATGTCAGGCGTTTGGCTTAGCCCCGGAGAGTCAGATAAACACGGTGAAACTGTACAGCACCTCTCCCCACAACCACTGTCTGACAGCAAAGGATAATGCGTATAATGCCATGTCTTCTTTACGGTCAACAGGCTTACAATGATTTCCCCGTCCAAAATTGTTTTTGTACACTGCTGCTACTCGCTGTTTATTATCTATRCATAGTCACTTCACCCCAACCTCTATGTACATATTACCTCAATTACCTCGACTAACCTCTACCCCCGTACATTGACTTGTTACCGGTAAGCTCTGTATATAGTCTTGTTATTGTTATTTTATTGTGTTACTTTATTTTATTTAGTAAATATTTTTTTTACTCAAATTTATTAAAACTGCATTGTTGGTTAAGGGCTTGTAAGTAAGCATTTCACGGTAAGGTAAACAATACCTGTTGTATTCAGCACATGTGACATACAATTTGATGTGTATTAACTTCAAAGAGCACCCAGCCTCATTTCATCCTCTCTCCTCCCATGCAGCCATCTCCCTTCTCTTCCCTCTAGTTTCTGCTTTCCGCTTCACCAGATGGCCTTTTTAATTCAAGTGTGTGGAGAGTGCCAGACTCTTACACTCTTCAAGCCAGGTGGTGTGAAGGAATGGGAAGGTTTTGGAAAGCAAGCAAGGATGGAAGGGGGGGAGGAGAAGGAGGGTGGGCGGAGAAGAGGAAAGAGGAGGAAGAGCTTCACAAGGTGTTATTTTGTCTCCGTTTTTTCAATCACCTCCTCAGGCAGGAGTGGAGAGCTGCAGCATTAACATGATAATAGGAAGACAGGTAGGCTGGGGAGTGGGCATCTATATKCAGGCTGGAGCCCAGGGAAGACCAGGGAGGAGGTTCCCTGTGGAATAATTGCCTGGGAGCACAACACCGACAGGAGAGGAGAGGAGGGTGATGGGAGCCAGGCTTCCCCCAAAATCAAATTTCTAGCTAACAACGAGAATGGGCCTGGGCGGAGCAAGACTGGGGAATGGTCTGCTAATGGGAAAGGGAGGGGTCATTGAGTGCTGTGAGCTCTCACATCACCCAACCCAAACAATTCATCAACCTCCTGCGCTGCAATCAGAGAACCACCTGTGGCAACCCCCTTTATGAGAAAATGACATCAGCATCTTTGAGAAACTGAACAAACTTTTTTTTAAAGCAGCAATCTTAATTTCCAATTCCCATACAACTAGATTTGAGTAATGGATTTATAAGTATGTATGACAAATATCACCCAGTTATCACAGAAGAAACATGCTTAACATCTATAAATAATTTATTGTCATGACACACGCTAACACTGGCAAGTCCACTCCACATCGTTCCAAATGTGACGCCACGCTGTGCCAAGTCTAGCCTGACAGTAATTAATCTGAACACAATGAGTGGAGAAATCACAATTTCCATCCCCCTAATCTGGCCATGGTAGTGCAATGAGAGAACTACCAACTACCAGTGGCAGCCTGACAAATATGTCTTTCATTTGGGGCTCCCCATCATATATCTCTGCCTAACTCTGTGTCTAACATCTCTCTCTGTCTCTCTCTATCAACTAATTTAGTGACAGTCTGGGTAGATAGATATCGGGGGGGAGGGGTCTGACAGGAAGTGAGCTGGCAACCGGGGGGTTGGTAGTATCAAATCCTAGATGCCATTGCCCCCCGCACCTCTCCAATAGCTGTATGTGTGTATTTGTGTCTTTTGGAGGGGTTGTGTTAAAAGCAGAAGTCACATTTCGGTTGGACCTTTGTGTACAATTGACGAATAAAGTGATCTTAATCTTTAATTATAATCTTATAACCCATTCAGAACTCGCTACAGGTTTGATCATACTTGTTATAGATTGAAAACCACTTCCTTTCTCTCTTTGACAGACTGTGGACTTCAACTTGCCCAGAAAGACGTTCAACTTCAGTGCTGAAAAGTTGTATAACAAACAAAGTTTCTTCAGGAGCGTTTTCATTAATTTTTATCATGAAGTAACACTTCAACTGCAGAGGAATAACCAGTTGAATCCAGTTCCATGAATCCAGGCCTGGGAGATTGACTGGATCAATGATAACCACTGAGATTGCTGAGGCAAAAAGACAAACCCATCTCCGAAAATGAAGAGCACTGAACTTTCCAAATAAGGTCACTGATACCAAACAAATTAAGGGGAAAAGCAGTAATTGAAGTTTAAACGATAGCAGCCCAGGAGATCTGAGGCCGGTGCTGAATAACAAAGAGTGGACATATACAGCAATTAAGAAGATGTCTACCAAATCAGGCACTTACTCAATCTCACACCACCACGGTTCCTCTCCTCATCATTGAGCTGACAGTAGACCAAGAGGTCCAGACTTTTCAGCTATTAAACAAAGAATAGATTTGGATTTGGTCATGTGTGTCTGTCATTACTAGCTTTCTCTGCCTCTCAGCTCCTCCCTTACAGTAACTCCATCCCTGGCACTCTCTGCACCTGTGTGAGAGAGGGAATCCCCTGGTACAGTACCATATCTTCTCCCCTTCCCAGGGGYCTGATTCCACCTCACTGTGTACTACCTCATTTAAGATTCCTCGCCTCTCTGTGTTCTCTGTGTGTCCGTGAGCTCATTACAGGCAGAGCTGTGATCGGCCCAGACAGGGTGATGGAGGCATGGTGTTTATGTTTCAGGGGCTGCGTTAGGTTTTCTGTGGGTCTTTCCATTATTCATCACACACACCATCAATGACAAGAAAGAAACAAGTGTGGACCCCCTGATCCTAAACTGAAACCTGAGACATGCTCTCATTCTGTCTTGTTATCTCTCAAACACACATTTTACTCACGTGCACAAATACATACATCCCCAATGCAGATAGACACAAACTGTACACACAAAAACACATACATCCCCAATACAAATGATATATGTGCTGCAGGGAACACAGATTCTCACAACATTAACCAAATAACTTTCAGTGAGACAGATGCATGGCTGAACACACATTGTCCCTGGTCCTACATAACAACCTCAGGGATCCTTGACTGTCCCCAGGCCTCTCTATTAGCTCTACAGGTATACCAGTCCAGGGACACACACAACATCTGCTGCATACTACTCTAGCTGCATTATTATGGAAGCACAAAAATGCCTGGAAGCATAACTCACACTTGAAACAATGTCCTAGGAGATGTTCGGGCATTTATTTGATCGGCAAGTGATTTTTAATCAACTAATGATGTGTGTGTGTGTGTGTGTGTGTGTGTGTGTGTGTGTGTGTGTGTGTGTGTGTGTGTGTGTGTGTGTGTGTGTGTGTGTGCTGTGTTGTGGTGTGTGTGTGTGTGTGTGTGCGTGTGTGTGTTGTGTGTGTGTGTGTGTGTGTGTGTGTGTGTGATCGGTAGCCTAAGAGGCCAAAAGGAGGTGTAAGTAATTAAGCTGTCCTGTTTGATAGGACCACAGCCATTCATCACCCTGCTTTTTAATCACAGATGACGGCTAGCTAATTAAACCCAAATGATGAATAAGAGACCCGGGTGACACTGAGATATCTTATCAGGCATTTGAGTTGTGTTAGCTACTTTGGTTTCCCCATAGAATTAGAAATTAGAATGTAATAGGATCTCTATGGTTTCCCTCTATACTGTATATCAGTTCATGCTCTAACAAAATGATAAAACAGATCTACCCATGTACATTCACACTGAAGTTGACTGGAATCTATAAATAATTTTCTATACAGTAGATCCATCCATTAGACCGTGCTCAATGGATCTGGTGAATGGTGGTGGCATACTTCAAGGTGCGGTGGCTTGACAGGTGAACTGGTGTAAGGTGCTCCCGTCCATCTATACAACACTTCATAGTCACCTGACCTCCGTGGCCCGGTGCTGGGGACGCTTGTGTTCTTAGTGGATAAGGAGCATCTTAACACGCTGGGTGCTCAGCGATAACACTGCTCCGCCATGCTCTGAGATACTTTGAGAAGCAGCTACTCTGAAAACACCTAGGGGGATTAGCATGATTCCACCCCTCCCCCGTGTGCGCACTTAGCCGTGGGCCACTGCCCACTCTGCACCACGCTGATACAGGTGAGATGGATTCCATTTGGACATCATAAAGATATGGGTGCACAAAGAGTGGCTCGTCTCCTCCTCCTGTTCCTGTTTCTGCTCGGATCTCCAGATGCGAAGRGAAGAACATATTCCTCTTCAGCCACATCTTGAATTATTTACCCTAATCAACATCTCTGCACTCTGGGTCTGAGTGCTGCCATGGGCTCGCCATTGTTTTACAAGATAATTTGCTCAAAGAAAGACACCAAGATGCATTGCCGTTGTGATAAGGCTTCTCCCCCTTCTCCCCCTTTTAGGAAACATCATAATTTGACCAACTGTATGATCTATGGGAAATGCAACTTGATTTTGAGTCACATCAATTATCATTAAATATCAGATGAAATAAAATAAAAGCATTATAGACATAGATGTTGAATGATGGAAATACAGTCAAATATATCATGGATGAGGAGTCCCTTTTGGATTCTCTCATGTATTAGTGTCTCTACTAAATTTGCTCAAAGATCTAAACAGATAAAGATTATTAGGATGGTGGTATGATCTCATTTGTTTACTATTACAACCAAGTAACCCTATTCTATAGTAATTGCATTCACAAAAAAATCCTTAATGTATTTAACCTGTCAATCAAACAAATGATGTACAAATAATTCTAGACATTATGAGAGGTGTGTCAAAACGAAGTAGGAATAGAATGGGATTAGCCTGATACACTAATCCAGTAGTTTGTATATTGTCATTATCAATCGTTATCTCTTCTATGTCTGTAACAAAGCTTTGTTGCATTGATATAGTCGTACAAATACATCCACATGGTCGTAATCGTGCATACAGAATGCACGCTGCTGTTGCTGGGAACAAATGTACACAAATAACAAAAGCTCTTACCTGTCAAATGAATCTCACTTCAAAGCGATTCCAAGTCGGATAGGTTACACAGATTAGGTCGTGCACTTCATATCCTTGGTGAAGCTTTTGATAAATCTCGTGTTATTCTGCTGAATAAACAATTGGTGGATACTCACGATGAAGGAAGGCAGGACTTGGACCGAGAGTGAATGAAGTTTTCGCGCCTCAGAGCTGCGGCGCGCTTGAGTAAGTGTCCTTGGTGCTGAAAAAGATTCGGACGAGCGCGCGGATTCCTTGAGATTTTATCCCGTGGCCAGGGTTAAAAAGTCCACATTTTACATACCTCAGGCACTAATTTAACAAAATACTTACATCATATTATTAACAGCGCGTCGACCTTCTAAACTCGGCTGTGCAACAGATCTATTTGATAACAATTGAGATAGCGCAGTTATCAATTAGCCTGCCTGGAGATGAGAAGACTGTTGAAAAAAATGTTTTTCCGGGTGCCCGAGATTTTTTGGTGTCAAATCATTATTTCCCATGCATATCCTTGTTTTACAAAACACAGAAGTCCACAGGCCATCATGTGAACTGATCTGTCATATTGACACCCAGAAGAGGACAGACCGAACGCCTGTGGATGATAGTGACTCCAAATAGGTGTGTCTGTGGGCTAACCAGCCTGCATGTTGTGAACGACCACCCTGCAAACAATACAGGTACAATTGATTGATTTTGATCTGTGCATTAAGAAATTGGCCACAGTCTTTCTCACATGTTTAAGATGAACTGTTATAATTTATAATAGACTAATGGTAGCAAATTCAAAGTAATAGTCTATTAATATTAATACAATAATAAGAATAAGAAGACAACTTCTCTATTATCCTAATTCTCTATTATCCTTTTCTGTTTTTGAGAGCTGTTGATTAGGTTGCACTGAGCGTGTAAATGTGGAGAAGCTCAGGGAATCGTCTTGATTTTGTTTAATCGGGCAAGCACAACCTGTAACAGCAGCTCTTTGGCTACTGCTTAGCTGCATTGCCGCGAGGTCTATATATGTTATATTTCCAGTCCACACACAAGTTCTGACATGGCAGCGCAGCCGAGTGAGAGCGCTAGGTGGCTCCCAGGTGGTAACCCTGTGCGTGCTGGACGTGGACTCGAGATCACCACTGCCAAAACCAACATCACACGGTCATGGAGGGTCTATCAACTGATTTAGTATGAGACGTCATCCATATCCACACTTCCGCTGGAATAGGATTAATAATTAACAACATAGGGAAGGCCATATCTCCATGTCCTCAAAACACTAAATATACCCCATGTGGGTTTCACTATTAATTACATCAGTTGTCAAAGCAGTGTTACCCCATCTTCAGTATGTAGCCTGCTCTTCTAACTTGCCTTTGGAGAACAGGTGGGGTGCCAGATAAATCATTGTGATCTGTCAGCCATCACAGTAGGCAAATTGAAAAAGCAAATCGGCATGTGGTAGGCCTACACATATTCATTCAATGGATCAGACATATAACGAGTAAGACTAATGGCTCAATCTGGGATTCAAACAACAACAAAGGGAACCCAGACACGTTTTTGGTAAACATCATTGCTATCTCCCTAGCCCACCCGGACGGTGCCCAGAGACCTGGGGGGTGAATAGCCGACTTAAGATTCAAATTCAAATACCCCACACTCCGACACCATGAAAAGGAAAATATTTAGGGCCTTTAGCCTGCCTCTCTGGAATATTTCACCCCCTAAATGAGTCGCAGATGTTTGGTGATTACACGCATGCTTAGAGCGCCAATCCATGTGGAAGAGAATCCACCTCGATGCGCCTAGTGATTGGAGCGGGACCGGAGGGTTGAAAATGCGTCCCACAAAGGACCATGGGAAGCGGAGTGATCCAAACGAGGCCCCGGAATATAAAAGGCTGAGTGTAATRTCGAGAAGTCACGGTTTCATAGTGATTTAATTAAACTACATTACCAAAAATATGTGGACACCTGCTTGTCAAACATCTCATTCCAAAATCATGGGCATTAATATTGAGTTGGTCCACCCTTTGCTTCTATAACAGCCTCCACTCTTCTGGGAAGGATTTCCACTAGATGTTGGAACATTGCTGCGGGAACTTGCTTCCATTCAGCCACACGAGCATTAGTGAGGTCCTTCACTAATGTTGGGCGATTAGGCCTGGCTCGCAGTCAGCGTTCCAATTCATCCCAAAGGTGTTCGATGGGGTTGGGGTCAGGACTCTGTGCAGGCCAGTCAAGTTCTTCCACACTGACCTCAACAAACCACTTTTGTATGAACCTCGCTTCGTGCATGAGGGCATTGTCATGCTGAAACAAGAAAGGGCCTTCCCCAAACTGTTGCCACAAAATTGGAAGCACAGAATCGTCTAGAGTGTAAATGTATACTGTAGCGTTAAGATTTCCCTTCACTGGAACTAAGGGGCCTAGCATGAACCATGAAAAACAGCCACAGACCATTATTCATCCACCAAACTATAGTTGGCACTATGCATTGGGGAAGGTAGCGTTCTGGCATCTGCCAAACCTAGATTCGTCTGTCTGACTGCCAGAGAACGCGTTTCCACTGCTCCATAGGCAGCGAGCTTCACACTACTCCAGCTGACACTTGGCATTGCACAAGGCGATTTTAGGCTTGTGTGCGCCTGCTCGGCCATGGAAACCCATTTCATGAAGCTCTTGACAAACAGTTATTGTGCTGACTTTTCCAGAGGCAGTTTGGAACTCGATAGTGAGTGGTACGCCGTACCGGTAAAACGTGAGCATATCACAATTAACACAACATGCCCAAAAAACTATAGACTATTACACCATTATTTAACATTACTGCTTATCAGCCGCATGAACAATTAGCCGATTGTCTGGAATCGGCTGGTATACGCTCCAAATTTTTTGAGGTTTGAGGAGAAGACTTATATTTTGTCTAGGCGCAGATGAGTGGCTGAGACACCGTGGACAAGGCGGAGATGAGTGGCTGAGACGGAGGCGCGCTTGGACAACAGTGGTTGCATCAATTCAGGCTACAAAAGTAGGCCCATTGACAATCGCAGAATGTCATTATAATACACGTAGGTGTTTTGTAACATATGTCCCCTTCCTGTCATCAAATTGTGGGTGCACTGTTGGGGTTTGGAAGCTGCAATTATGTTGTGAGTGGACGAATGTGCGCGTAGCCTACAGGATCCCCTTTGTTAAGTGATTGTTTGACAATCAGATGAAAACATAATGACTGGTTGTGTTAATGCCATTTTAAAAGGCATATGAGGCGTGTCCATAAGGCTAGGGGAYGCTTTCCCGAAAGTAAATTGAATTACATTGCCAAAATGATATAGCCTAATTAGCTTACCCCTGTCTATACAAAAATACATAAAATCATTAAAAATAGGCTACTACACCAGGAAGCATGATTGGCCACAAAATAACATAAGCTTTTTTTTTTTTAACTGTGGATTGTTTTAAATTGCATAGCCTACAGAAATGGCCGCAATTTGGGCAGCGCGAGCTTCAAATACCAAATAGATGATTGTTGAGTTGCGACTGTCAGTGAAAAGCAGAGACCCAACCAGGCATATCGCAATAGTAAAAATACAATAGTGGAAAAACTGTTTGGAAAGCAAATGGCTATTGCTGTAAAGAGATTACATTGAAAAGACTACAATCTGTCTTTTAGTCATCAAAATTATTAACTTAATTGAGCGAACTGTAGCCTACAGTATCTTATTGGCACCAGCGGAGAACATCGGTGAGTGTGCATATTCACTGTCTTTGTTATTGGGTCAGTCCCACTTTTGTTTGTTCTTGGTCAATAATTTCCTTCTCCAGCTTAGATGAATATCATATTGTATTTGTGTCTCCCCTTTTCGTAGACGAATTATATAGATAAGAAAACATAGTTTTTATTGATCTGTTAGTCAGTGTCAGCAGAGTAGGCTACACTGTAATGTTTGTAGTATAATAAAAAATGACTGCGCACAATTGAGTGTCCCATACACGTAAGAAATGAAATCTACTTTGACCCCTGGAAAGGTGGCATCTATGATGGTGCCACGTTGAAAGTCACTGAGCTCTTCAGTAAGGCCATTCTACTGCCAATGTTTGTCTATGGAGATTGCGTGGCTGTGTGCTCGATTTTATACACCTGTCAGCAACGGGTGTGGCTGAAATAGGCGAACACACTAATTTGAAAGAGTGTCCACATACTTTTGTATATATAGTGTATTAAATCATTGATACCAGTATTGCACACCGCTCTTTCAGAAATGCTTTGCATATCACGGATGAAGGGAGTTGACAGTGTGGAAACCCACTATCTGGAAACAATTGAATAAATCAAACAACAGTCTATGAGTGATGAATGGATTGAAGAACAGACTTGAACAGGGTTATATTGATGGATACACTGTAGGACACACCCTGGTTGAATGCATAGGCTACTGATAGAGTAGTTGAATGTGACATCAATGATTCTCTGTAAATGAGGACATTAATCAATAGTGATTGGCCAAGAAGGTCTGCAGCAGATTAACCATCTTGGAGAAATTAACAGCATCATTTTTTTTATGGCCATGTAAAAGCTCTATTAAATGCTCAGAGAAAATTTAGCCAGGCAACAAATGTTCGCACAAAGTCAATATTACTAGCAGTGAATGTCCATAAGATTAGTCCCTCACCACAGACTCAAAGTGTCCTATAGATAGATTTTGAATGTTCCAATTTCGGAGAATCATTACAGTTGGAAAGGGCTTTAAGATAAGTATAAGCCAATTAATGTCAATCATTTCATTGTTAAATTGAAATCCCACTCAATACAGWAAGATCTACATTTCATAGAGACAAAGGGCCAAGACGTGTAGCACTCTGCCAACTTTGCTGCCTCTTCCCTCATTGTTGTGAACTGAAATGGGTATTCAGACATAAAATGACCTGAGAAGCACTTACCGTGTGCAGATACAGGGTTGGGTAGGTTACTTTCTAAATGTAATCCGGTAAAGTTCCCTCTCCAAAATTGAAATCAGCAACGTCATTTTTAGATTACCCAAACTCAGGATCCATCAAACGCATTTGGAGTGTCATTATAATGGTCTCTGACTTGTGGTCAGACTCGCTCAGGTGGGAAAAAACTTCAACTTGCACCTTCTTTCAATGCTGAATTGAATGTCATTGAGAAAACAGAAAGGTGTCAATGTATTTTTTCCACAAACATCCTTTCTGAATTTAAAAGTAATCAAAGTAGTGATCTAGTTTTTCAAAAGTAGATGTAATCTGATTACAATATTGTTGCTTGTAATGTAACAGGTTAGTTACAACATTTTTGTAATCAGATTACATGTAAACTGAATATATGTAATCAATTACTYCACCAACCCTGTGGAGTTGTAAATGTAGTTTTCCCAATACTGGTATGAGGAGAGGCACTGGGATTATAGGTAAGACAATGAACACTTTCTGACCATTGTACATACATATTGAAAAGTATGCTCTTCACACACATATTGTGCATATTGATTTACTCTGTCATAAACATCTATTACTTCAAGAGAGTGCTGAGACAAATGGCTCCTTCACAAAGGGTGAATGTGGCTCAAGTTGTATTGCAGATGCATTTTACCAGAGATGCCCTTTCTTCACATACTGTCCCGCTTTCATGTAGCTTTTTGAAATCTATTCACCAGGCTTTTCTCTGAGCCTCCTTTAGTAAAGAGAATTGTCGTCAATACAAGCTTCCAATAAAAATAAAGACAAGTTTGAGTGGTCATGAAAGCTGGTTGCATGAAAGAAAGTGGTTGTTAAGTTAGTAGGTACTTTGGGTCCATCTATAATTTCCTCATATAATACCCCTCCCTACCTATGTGAGGCAAGCTCTTCTTCATAAAAGAGAGACTTTCATCAATAAAAAGGCCACAGAGGATTCATTTTCTGCGCTGTAGAGTAAGCAATAGGGACAGAGCAATATTCTTTCACCAGCTGAATACTACACGGGTTTACCACAATATGCGTACAATATCAAAACAGTATTAGTTTTCTGTATTGATATTTTATACAGAACATTTTTACAATTGCATATCCTCTAGGTTAACATTTGCAATTAAACATGTTTATTCCAGACAGAAAGACACCTCCATGGCATTGTACATTATCTTGTCTTGTGTCTCAAAGCACAAGACAAGAGATCCAACAGAAGAACATGTGACAAAAACAAATGGCGTGAGCCCCATGTCTATATCATAGGATTATCAACATGACATACAGGAAGTTGTTATAATACTTAAAAGAAGTGGAACGTTGTATCCCGGATTCAAGTCAAAGACTAAAGATTCTAATGGTACACATGACAGACCAGAGTAGTTGAACAAGTTTAGACACAAGCATTTCGCTACACTCGCATTAACATCTGCTAACCATGTGTATGTGACCAATAACATTTTATTTGATTTAGACTGGAAACACCTAGGCCAAAGTAATAGAACAGATCATCTGAAAGGTGAAGATTTCAAATCTTTTCTTTTGATTGGCTGTATTGTTAAACTGTTAGATAACATAAGTCTACCAGATGAATAAAAATACAGTACTTTCAGACTGTTTCCATCTCAGAGTTGAATTGTAAATCCTAGCCCTTGATGACTTTATGAGTCTGAACTGACTTTCACCTAAACCCCCTCTTCTTGCAGTTCTATGGATTAGTCTACACCACTCGGTTTAAGCCCTGCCCCAGTTCTCAGAGTTTCCCAGGTGTCAAACCTATTTCAAATTGAGGGCAAAAGCTAAATGACCTTGTAAGGTTGTTATTCATGTAAAAATGAATAAGGCAGATATTGCTTTAGATACCCTCTTGTACAGTACATGCTCTGGATTTTCTGGTGGCTAAATAGTGGGAAATGGCATCATTTGGTATTCTGGAAACATTGTAGCCCATTGCAAGTAGGTAGCATCTCAATTGTCCCRATATGTTGTTAGATGCAATTACAAATCATTCACAACTAAATGCCTTTGATTCCTTCATATGTTTGTTAATCTTACACTATATATTCGATTATATATAATTGTTGTCCATCTTATATAAAATGTGTGTCTACTATGATGAGAGATGATTAAATCTATTGTACACAATGTTTTTAACATTTAAATATTTAAATGAAAAGAAAGATTGACTTTCATCAGTCCCACAAGTATATTGTAACAATATTTCTCTCCACTCAGAGTGTATCATTTTCTACTGGTGAATGTATCATACAATAGTTATATCTGTTTAGTATTGATAAACCCTTTTTAAATTATGACATCTTTGAAAAAAGGAAGAACTGTTGTTATTGATATGTTTTACAAAAAATAAAGAGTTTTGTTATAATCTCTCAACAAATAAATTACCGTCTTAGGTACAGGAAAGTACAGAGGTCCAGAAATAGATGGCATGTCTGTCATGATAAATTGTATGGCTACGAACAAAAGTTGGCATACAAGACAACTAAGATTCGCTGAAGAAATCTCTCTATCACCCCAGAATAATAGACCCAGAGGAGTTACCTCCATCCATCCCTTTATCACCCAGTCTTCTACTCCTCTCCATCCCCCATAGGCTAGCGACAGCCTCTCATGGGGCTTCCTTGGCTCCTTCCTCCACCGTGAGGCCTTCCCCCTCCCTCCCCAACTCTCTCTCCAGCTCCTTCACCATCTCCTCCACCAAGTCCAGTTCCTCAAAGGAAGAGCCGCTGCCCACTGACTCGCTGGAGCCCCTGTCCCTGTGCTCCGTGTCGTCGATGGGCTCCTTGTGTTCCTCGGCCTGCCCCCGCTCGTCCCCGTCCCCCTGGTCCCTGTGGGGCAGTGAAGGGGGCAGTGAGGGGGCCGGAGACGTCTCTGTGTTCTCTGACTGGACCTGGCCGCTCATAGTGCTGCTGACATCACTGTGGGTCATTGCACCTGCAACCACAGGAAGAGAGGTACGAAGTGACACGGTGAATTTAAGTTGTTTTCAAGAGTGAGAGAAAGGCTAGAGAGGGAGAGAGGGAGGGAGAAAGAGTGTGTAGACAGAGGCACAGTCTTGGCATCCTGACAAGATACTGTCCTTAATCTATGTGGTTGGGATCCTTCCAGCTGCAAGCTAAATAATTACATCAACTATAAAAAGGGGAACAGACAAAAGATACAATTAGAGAAAGAAAGCTACAAGTACAAACTTTACCCTGTACATTTAATCAATAAGGCCTGAGGGGTGTAGTATATTGGCCATTATAAATCAGGTAGTCTGGCTCCTGGATGCTGATTGACTGAAAGCAGTGGTATATCGTACATTATAAACTGGGTGGTTATGTTGGTAACCAGATTATAATAGCAATAAGGCACCTCAGGGGTTTGTGATACTGAAAATGGCCAATATACCGCAGCTAAGGTCTGTATCCAGGCACTCTGTGTACTGTCGTGCTTAAGAAGAGCCCTTCGGCGGGATTTTTTTAATCAATACGGCCCGAGGTGGTGTGGTATATGGCCAATATACCACGGCTAAGGGCTGTTCGTAGGCACAATGCAACCCAAACTACCTCGTTTATAATTAGACATAGACTTGATATATTCCCGCGTCACTCAACAGCTCACATACAGTAGGAGGTAACTAGCTACATTACAAACAGAGATTTCATTAGTGTTAATGGCAGATCTGCAATTTTAGTAAATTTTTAATAGAGGCTGACAAAATTGGGCCAGTTTGAATGTGGGCAGCAACAGGCAACAATAACAGCATTCTCACTCACTCACTTCCTTCCTTCCTTCCTTCCTTCCGGTTGGATGGACTATGAATGAATGAGTATATGCAAGACTGCAATGCAGATCTCACCTCTGAGAAGCATAGAGGATCTCAGTGAGTGAGGGAATCTTTGATATGCTGATGTGCCGCTGTAACCCTGTTCTGTGCATGGATACTGTGTGTGTGTGTGTGTGTGTGTGTGTGTGTGTGTGTGTGTGTGTGTGTGTGTGTGTGTGTATGCGCATATGGCATGTGTCTTGGGCCAGCTCCTTTATTCACAAACCCAGTCACTGAGATGTGCTCCTCTTCTGGTATTTAAGGGGAGCAACTCATAGTAATATGTTATTATGGGTTATTACAATCACATCACCCTCATTCTTTATGGGTCATTACAGCAGAATCCTATTCCTCTCTCCCCACCTATTAAGCATTGGTAAGACTGATATCATTGGTCAAAAGGCCCATTCCTACACAGTCAACCACACAGCAATATCAGTCAAATGATATCTAATGATGCCATACTGCCTGGTTACTCATTTAGTATTTCTCCAACTCACTCCTTTACTGGACGGGAAATGGCCGTGGTTTCTGCTGTCTGGTACAGGAAATAAATAATAAGTGCATTCATCACCAGGATGGACCATTAGTGTAGTGCTACAGAGATAACATGATGAACTGGCCAATAATGCTTTCATAATAATTAAGATGTGCCAAACGCTGAGCCTGATTCGCCTATGCTCGCTAGTCCCTTCTGATGGATGAATATCCACCAGCGTCTAGTCAATGTATCCTCCTAAGCTTGTTATGATCCAAGTGGTTTGTGTGAATGTATTTGCGGGCGTGTGAATGTGCGTGTGCACGCGCGTGTGTAGGTCTAACGGCCCTGGAATGGAGATTAATGAATAATCTTGATCTCTTTCATGGCGAAAAGCTAGTCTGACCTCTGCCATTTCCCCGTCTGTATCGTTTTGGGGCCGGAGAGATGAGTCCCTGCCTATCATGCTCTCGCTGAAAATTAGCACTGGCGTCTCAATTAGGCCCCAGCTCTGTGGTCATTGTGCAGAAATGGATGGGCTGAAAATAGACACAATTATGTGAGACCTTTTGAGCATTGATTAATGTAAGAAAGAGACACAACAAACAGCACGCCTCAAATCTCCCCTCCTAAACCATGTCCAAATGTCACTCACACCCAGTGAAGCAGGAGCAGGGCGGCAGGCTTGCTATTCTTCCTCGTGTCTACAGGAAAACAACGCCTCCAGTGAGGAGTCGGCAAAACCAATCAGTCACCTGTATCTCAATCATGTGATCTCTTCATGTAAAAACATACATCTAAAGCATGTCCATCATCCTACTGTGACAGGTATGTGATATAGGAGGGCATCCCAGGTTACATAGTCACCAACAGGGAATCACTGACACACACATAGATAATCTTACTGTCCATTCATGTTGATGATGAACCGAAGAAAAGGTTCTCAATTGAAAGGCGATCATTGTTATATTCTATTCTAACTTCCAACAGCCTTGGAGAGGTTAATTCATTAAGGAAAGACGGGAGATGAATCAACTGTCAGCGTCCCAGAAGGGTAACAGGACATCCTGGGCCAGCCTCTCATTACCTTTGACATTTTAGTCATTTAACAGACGCTCTAATCTAGAGCGACTTACAATTAGTGCATTCATCTTAAGATAGCTAGGTGAGACAACCACAAATCACAGTCGTAGTAAGTACACTTTTCCCTCAAAAAAGCAGTTATCAGAAAAGTCTACATAGAGCCATGAAGACATAGAACTCTATTCCACATCAGGTAACTGATGCAAGCAGAAGAATCACATTTTAAAAATCAGATAAAAAGACAACGGCGGGGACTGTGAAGAAACACAAACATACTGTAGGCACAGACACACGCATACACACACATGGTAACATACACACTATACACACACGTATAGGGCTGTTGCAGTGTCCGTATTACCGCCACACCAGCGGACATGAGTCATGAAGGCAGTCAAATCCCATTTTATTGGTCACATACACGTGTTTAGCAGATGTTATTGCGGGTGTAGCGAAATGCTTGTGTTTCTAGCTCCAACAGTGCAGTAATATCTAACTAGTAGTATCTAACAATTTCACAACAATACACACAATAAACACAAATCTAAAGAAAATAAAAAGAATTAAGAACATATAAATATTTGGACGAGCAATGACAGAGCGGCATAGACTAAGATAATGTAGAATATAATACAGTATTTACAGCTGAAGTCGGAAGTTTACATACACTTAGGTTGGAGTCACTAGAACTTGTTTTTCAACCACTACACACATTTCTTGTCAACAAACTATAGTTTTGGCAAGTCGGTTAGGACATCTATTTTGTGCATGGCACAAGTCCTTTTTCCAACAATTGTTTAAAAGACAGATTATTTCACTCATAATTCACTATCACAATTCCAGTGGGTCAGAAGTTGACACTAAGTTGACTGTGCCGGAAGTTTACATACACCTTAGCCAAATACATTTAAACTCAGCTTTTCACAATTCCTGACATTTAATCCAAGTAAAAATTCCCTGTTTCAGGTCAGTAAGGATTACCACTTTATTATAAGAATGTAAAATGTCAGAATAATAGGAGAGAGAATTATTTATTTCAGCTTTTACTTCTTTTATCACATTCCCAGTGGGTCAGAAGTTAACATGCACTCAATTAGTATTTGGTAACATTGCCATTAAATTGTTTAACTTGGGTCAAACGTTTTGGGTAGCCTTCCACAAGCTTCCCACAATAAATTGGGTGAATTTTGGCCCATTCCTCCTGACAGAGCTGGTGTAACTGAGTCAGGTTTGTAGGCCTCCTTGCTCACACATGCTTTTTCAGTTCTGCCCACTAATTTTCTATGGGATTGAGTTCAGGGCTTTGTGATGGCCACTCCTTGACTTTGTTGTCCTTAAGACATTTTGCCACAACYTTGGAAGTATGCTTGGGGTCATTGTTAATTTGGAAGACCCATTTGCGACCAAGCTTTAACTTCCTGACTGATGTCTTGAGATGTTGCTTCAATATATATCCACATAATTTTCCTACCTCATGATGCCATCTATTTTGTGAAGTGCACCAGTCCCTCCTGCAGCAAAGCACCCCCACAACATGATGCTGCTACCCCCGTGCTTCATGGTTGGGATGGTGTAATTCGGCTTGCAAGCCTCCCCCTTTTTCCTCCAAACATAACGATGGTCATTATGGCCAAACAGTTATATTTTTGTCTCATCAGACCAGAGGACATTTTTCCAAAAAGTACGATCCATGTGCAGTTGCAAACCATAGTCTGGCTTTTTAATGGGGGTTTTGGAGCGGTGGCTTCTTCCTTGCTGAGCGGCCTTTCAGGTTATGTCGATATAGGACTCGTTTTACAGTGGATATAGATACTTTTGTACCTGTTTCCTCCAGCATCTCAAGGTCCTTTACTGTGGTTCTGGGATTGATTTGCACTTTTCGCACCAAAGTACGTTCATCTCTAGGAGACAGAACCGTCTTCCTGAGCGGTATGACGGCTGCGTGGTCCCATGGTGTTTATACTTGCATACTATTGTTTTTACAGATGAATGTGGTACCTTCAGGCGTTTGGAAATAGCTCCCAAGGATGAACCAGACTTGTGGAGGTCTACCATTTGTTTTGAGGTCTTGGCTGATTTGTTTTGATTTTCCCATGATGTCAAGCAAAGAGGCACTGAGTTTGAAGGTAGGCCTTGAAAAACATCCACAGGTACACCTCCAATTGACTCAAAYKRTGTCAATTAGCCTATYAGAAGCTTCTAAAGTCATGACATCATTTTCTGGAATTTTCTAAGCTGTTTAAAGGCACAGTAGACCGCATAAAAGTTTTCAAAATGTATACACCAAAAAATCATTTTGGGCAATTCACAGCGTTACCATTGAGTCTGCTTAAAGATAGAGGTCCACAGCTCTGAAGCACCATATGCTTTTCTTACAGGTTAGCTTCTTTCTCGAATATTAGTGTACAGCCAAAATATTTAAAAAAWCTGCTTGATTGACTTCAAATTGGACCAACCCGCAGCACTAGTTGCTACATTTGTTTTCCAAACTGTCCCTACCATAGCAACCATCTGCAGTTAGTACGTTTACATTTCCATGCTTGCGAGACCTGTAACAGAATATTCTTTGTTGTTCCAGTGGTAGTTGTTTTTTTACTATGAAGTTGCGGTTACGTGTTTAATATGAGTGCTGGACCAAGCAGCAAGAAACTGAAAATCTACCACAACAAATTCAAAATGTGTGTCTGATCTGCCATTCAAACATTCTTGCTAAGAAAGGAAATGTTGAGAGGCATTTCAAAACTGTTCACAAGAAATATGAAAGTGACTTTCCAGCTAAAAGTGAACTACGTAAGAGAAAAGTAAAAGAGTTCAGTCTCAACTAGCTGAACAACAATCGATCTTTACAAGGCCCAGCTCATAATTGCATACTAGCAAAGCACAAGAAACCGTTCCAGGGTGGAGAAATGATAAAAGAGGCCTTTTTAGAGGCAGCAGAACCATTGTTTGATGATTTCAAAAATAAATCAGAAATCATTTCCGCTATTAAGGATATTCAGCTATCCAGAAATACTGTTACACGGCGCTGTGAAATGGTGGATGAGGATTTGAGGGAGCATCTTAAAAAATACATAAATGAGTGCGTGTTCTTTCACTTTAATTTGATGAGTCGGCAGACGTGATCGACACATCTCAGTTTTGCATTTTCATCAGAATGGTGTTTGAAGATATGACTGCCAAAGAGGAACTGCTCAAAATCATATAGTTGAAAGGAAAAACTCAACGGGAGGACATTTTTGTGACATTCAAGGACTTTATTAATAGCACTCAGTTACCCATTTACAAACCTGTGTAATGGAGCACCAGCCATGACTGGCCGCATCAATGGGTTCATCAAGTCAAAATACCGGTCCACTCTAAGCGATGATCACCTGGACACATGCTTGAGGCTAGAAAACAGAGCATTGGCCTCTACTAACAAGAGGATCCCATCAGCTTTCTATAGGCTAGGCCTACTATATTTATTTCTCAACTTTCCTAATATTAAGCACATTGCTTATATTTACAACTGGAGTATAGATTACCTGGCTGGCATGAAAATAAACCAAGGGGAAAAGCGTCCTCCATTCGCTATTTAAGTGCATAGATGACATGTATTTATTCCGCTGCCCCAGTTTCGATACAGGTGCATGATAATGGTCCGTTTTAAATCAAAACAAATTTCACACATATATTATTTAGTATATGTAAAGATTAAATCAAGAATTCTGATGGGTGACAATATTAGCCTATCAATTGTGAATTATATATTATCACTTGTGAATGATGCCCACCATAAGAAACAATGCCTAACCCTAACCCTTTCTAATCATAGTCACACACCTCATGTAGCCTAGCCTATAGGCGTATATGTAAAGTGGCCAAATAACTTCTTAAAATTAAGCACATGAATCTGCTTTACAAGGGGTGTAGACCCTAACTAGCATACATAAGCAAAGCCTGAGTTTCAAGTTTGGGGAAGATGATTTTCACCATAAAAATGTACCTTTATAATAAAAGCATTACATGTATAATTGCATTTGCGGTCACTTTCGACAATGGTGTTTTCCGATAATGGAATATTTGTGCTTATAGCCTACTGCCATGTGCGCATTGCTGCGCTTATAATGTCAATATTTTAAACTAAATGTTCTGATCTGTTGCGTCAGCCATATTGCGTAAAAAAGTTTTTGGGATGCTAGTGGTTGTATTAATTTGGGATCTATCACATCCCACAACTGTCCCAGACTATGTTTGGAATATGTATTTCTCTTAACCTAATGGAATAGGTCAACTTTTGTACTAGTAGATTGACATAAACTAGTGCTTTTACGGTTTGTTAGGCCTACTCATCTTGTTGTCTGATGAAAAGTAAATGTGGACAGTTCTTCCAATATCTTCAATATGCACATCGGAATTGGATTAGGACTCGCGCAGTTGCATCCTGGATGTGTCTGTCTTCACTTGTAGCCTGTGAGAAAGACCCAATCACGTGATGGAGCGCGCAGCACTCAGGGAGAAGTGCACAACGGCCACCGGCCGCAAAAGGCATAGATTAATTTAGGGTGCATTACGGCCACACAATGGGGATGCTACCATGAAATTCTAGGCATTATCAAGTGCTTGTCAAATTGTGAATGAGTGACTGATGTAGTGTGTACAGTCTGCACAAAAAAACAAAGCAGAGATCATGCCTTTCAAGTTACTTTTTTCCAAATCATCATTAGAGTCACATCATGCAGCCTTACAATATATTAAAAATCAAAACATATAGCCCAACGTTTGTAGAACAACTAAAGTTACATTAATAATAATAAATTAAGTAGCCCACAGTCATTTGGCATAGCCAGATCAAGACCTAACATAAGGACAACTCAGAGTATGCTATTCTGTTCTTCTGAAATAGACTACATTTTCTTCATATCATGCCTCTTTAGACCTGTCTAATATAAATAATGGATTTATTGTGAAGGTGTAGGCTATATTACATGGATTTATTAGACTTGTTAAAATGTGAATGCTCCAAAGGTCTGCATCAGTGGCTTGTAGACTATGTGTGGAAGCCAGGAGATGCTAAATGTGTTTATGTTAATTACGGTCAATTACCGTGAGACAGACAATTATTTGCTTGACAATTACCAGCTTACGAAATTTCCTGACCGACACAGCGCTATACATCTACACATGGATTTTGTGTTGTAGATATGTGGTAGCGGAGGAGGGGCCTGAGGGCACACACTTAGTGTGTTGTGAAATCTGTTATGAATGTTTTAAAAATGTGTATAACTGCCTTAATTGTAATAAATACAAATACAAAGTCAGTGCTAGTAGTCAAATACAACTCCCCTTTTGTGTTCATGGCCCCCCCAAAAAACGAATCACACTGTATTATAGACCATATAGTATCACAGGGGGCCACAGTGTAATACACACACAGGCTCTCTGAGCACCTCACACAAGTTCCCCCTCCAATCAGATCTCTCCATCTCACAGCAAGCTCATTATCAGGTCCAGGGTTCAGCGTATCTGAGCCTGTCTAATATACAGAGACTACGTCTATATGAGAGGTGTTCTGATGATGGGGTTATTTATGGCATATTATTAAGCTGAGAAACATCCCATTTACCAGCCAACAAGTCCATACACAGCAAACCCATCCGGTCTAACAAGGGAATATGAGGCAGTGATCCTGATTAGGCCTGAGTTTTTCTATTAAGGGGGCGTCCTAAGCCTTCTCAATGAGAGGGAGGAGATGTAGGTCCATGGAGTTATTATATATGTGTTGTATTTTACATTTCTCATGCTGCAGAAAATGTCCATGCCAGGTATAGTGGTTATGTTCTACCAGCAGCTGAGATGGGAAATAATTGGTCTATTTAAGGTAATTGGGCGGAAAGCCCCCAGGAAGATGCTTCCAACGAAACCTGACTACTTTCACCCACGAAAAACTGTAAATAAGTCATGACAAAGCTCCCAAATTGAAGCAGACTATGCTTTGGAAAGTCTTTTAGATAACATTTGCTTATATTAGTTGCTAAATTGGGCCCAGTGGGAACGAAGAGAGGAGAAGAGAGGGGGGTTTTAAAGGAGGATAGCTGGAGGTAATTAGAGACAGGCACGACAGAGGCAGGCTGGAATTTTGAAGAGGAGCATGAGGGGAGGGGACTGTGACAGCAAAAAAAAWTTTTTTGAATAAAAACAAACTAAATACACCTATTCTGTCATCTACCCACGCTATCCACAGGAGAAGGCTGCAGCAGGCATCCTTCTATATTAAGAAGAGAAGACCAGTCTGACATTTGTGTTTTACTGACATTAGTCTGTTTGGTTTTAATGAGGTTTCTTGATTGGGAAAGCAGAAACACTTAGATTTGCAATATTACTTCCATACACAACTTCATTGGTTCTAGATTAAAGAACTATGTAAGATAGCAAAACACGAAAAGGAAAAACTGGTATTTATATTGTAATGGTTCCTAATGCACTATTGACATGTTAGCATTTCAAAGATCCATCAACTACAGTAAGTATGTCATTTTAAGAGCAATATGTAAAACTAAATAATTTGCTGTAGCTAGCACACCTGACACCTCCCCCCTTTCATTAGCCTTGATTAAAACAACAAGATCATATGTAGGAATAATTACATAACAATTACATTAAAGATGTGATAATTGTTGCGGAATTATATAGCAATTAGAGATAAATTACATTTAGTAGTACTAAATTATACTGTAGCCATCTCTGTACTACTTCTGGAGGGTAATAATAAGAATAATGTCCTATTGACCCAGACATCCTCAGTTCAGCTCAAACAGCTCATCAAGGACAGATGATGGCTCTGCACTGCATGATCCCATAGTTTCGGAGTGCGAGGGAAATGTAATGTTTATCCATGTAGACCACTGGTTTGTGTGTCTTTCAGTTTACTCAGTGCATACGGGTGCAAATGACTTCCATAACTACCCTCGACATGGTAAATATTATCTATTGAGTTTGTGTTCTAAATTGAATCACCCTATTGTGCAAGTTGGATTAACAATCTCTCACATTTCAGCTTTTGTGAATAATCATGCACAGTCTGCAACGTTTCGCCAGTGTTAAAATAAATACTTTAGTACATGCAAAAGCACACCCTCCTCATATGTAAAGAGCACATGATTTGTATTGTCATTCCTCTAGTCTAGAGAGACGTTGAGCACACAGCACAGCAGTATGTACACTACTAGTAAGGCCACCCCCCAAGTCCACCATCCAAGGTGGTGTATTTGAGTGACAGGCTGGCTGGCCACACACAGGTAGGTCTGGGTGGAAAGTCAAACAACAGACACAGCGAGGCACCGCTGATTGAATTGTCTCTCATTAGGAAAACACTCTCTCTCTCTCTCTCTCTCTAACATACAGTATTGTACAGAGCCATGAGTGCATGGAGCTCCCTTCCATCTTATATAGCGCAAGTGAACAGCAAACCTGGTTTAAAAAAACAAATAAAGCCCACAGCACAACGCCTCTCCCCAATGTGACCTACCTGTTGTGTATTTACTGACATGTACACTACATGACAAAAAGTATGTGGACATCTACTTGTCGAACATCTCAATTCAAAATCATGGGCATTAATATGGAGTTGGTTCCCCCTTTGCTGCTATAACAGCCTCCACTCTTCTGGGAAGGCTCTTCACTAGATGTTGGAACATTGCTGCAGGGACTTGCTTTCATTCAGCCACAAGCGCATTAGTGAGGTTGGGCACTGATGTTGGGCAATTAGGCCTGGTTCGCAGTCGGTGTTGAAATTCATCCTAAAGATGTACGATGGGGTTGAGGTCAGGGCTTTGTGCGGGCCAGTCAGTTCTTCCCCACCGATCTCGACAAACCATTTCTGTATGGACCTCGCTTTGTGCATGGGGGCATTGTCATGCTAAAACAGGAAAGGGCCTTCCCCAAACTGTTGCCACAAAGTTGGACACAGAATCGTCTAGAATGTCATTGTATGCTGTAGAGCAGGGGTCGGGAACCTTTTTGACTAAGAGAGCCATGAAAGCAAAGAATTTGGAAATTTATTTCAGTGAGAGCCATATAATATATTTTAAAAGTGAATTCAACCAAATGTCAGTATAATAAGCCTCTGAATTTATTCTTACGGCTAAGCACCTTCCCTCTTGACAACCAACGCACATTGCTGTGCAAAAGCAGACCAGGATAGTTATTTCCAACTTCATCCAGCAGTGTTTTAAACTGGCGATCATTTAAGGCTCGAGCAACAATAAAGTTGATCACACGAATGACCAGCGACATCACTTCCCCAAACTGCCTGTCACACATCTGAGCACAAAGTGCCTCCTGGTGTAGAATGCAATGGAAACCTAGGATGGGTCTATTTTCATGTTCACGGAGAAGCGCCACAAATCCTTTTTTATTCCCCACCATACACGGAGCACCATCAGTACACACTGAGAGAAGTTTATCCATAGGTAGATTTTTTTCTTGAGCAAACTCCATGAAAGACTTAAATAAATCCTCACCTCTTGTGGACCCTTTTAATGGCAGAACTGCAAGACTTTCTTCGCGCAGTGTGTCACCAACAGCATATCTTGCAATCACGCTGAACTGCGACAAATGGCTCACGTCTGTTGACTCATCCAAAGCCAGGGAAAAGAACGGCGCTGCATTTATGTCCTTCACTTGCGWTTCCTCCACTTTGTTTGCCATCACGATGGTACGATCATGAACAGTTCTTGCCGACAGAGGCATGTCTTGTATCCGTTTAATTATCTTGTCTTTGTTCGGAAGATCATCAAAAAGTTCATTGGCTACATCCAGCATGAACGTTTTAGCATACTCGCCATCTGTGAATGGTTTTCCGTTCCTCACTATTGCTAAAGATCCAGCAAAGCTAGCGGAATTATAGTCACCTTGCCGGGTCCATAGGCGGAGTTGCTGCTGGCTAGCTTGCACCCTGCTCAGTAGCTCTTGGCACGCTTTCTTTCTGCTGTCTCCCGCAGGGTATTTTGATGCAAAGGTAGCATGGCACGTGTCGAAGTGCCGCTTTACATTCGACCGTTTCATCAATGTAATTTTGTCATTGCAAATTAGACACACCGCAGAACCTGCTCTCTCCACAAAGGTGAATTCTTCGGTCCATTCGTCCTGAAATGTACGATACTCGTCAGCCCTGAACAGGACATGAGCAGTGAAAAATCGATGGATGGATTAAAACAAGTGAGAATATTTTGTTTTATCTGCGAGCCAGATGCAATCATCAAAAGAGCYACACCTGGCTCGGGAGCCATAGGTTCCCGACCCCTGCTGTAGAGTAAAGATTTCCCTTCACTGGATCTAAGTGGTCTAGCCTGAACCATGAAAAACAGCCCCAGACCATTATTCCTCCCCCATCAAACTTTACAGTTGGCACTATGTGCTGTTGTCCGTGCCCAATAATGTTTGTACCATGTTTTGTGCTGCTACTATGCTATGTTGTTGTCTTAGGTCTCTCTTTATGTAGTGTTGTGGTGTCTCTCTTGTAGTGATGTGTGATTTGTCCTATATTTTTATTTTTAATCCCAGCCCCAGAGGCCTTTTGCTTTTATATATCTATATATATATATGCATTCGGGCAGTTAACGTTCTCCTGGCATCCACCAAACCCTGATTCGTCCGTTATTTGGGGGTATGGCAGTCATTTGAAAAACATTATAACAGTATTTCTGATGGTCTTCTCAACTCACCATCACATACTTTTAATGTGGGGCTATGACAGTCAATTTCTAATTAGTCTGACAATGTATCTTATCTAAAATCAAATTCTATTGGTCACATACACATATTTAGCATATGTTTTTGCAGGTGGAGCGAAATGCTTGTGTTCCTAGCTCCAACAGTGTAGTAGTATAGCACAATTCACAACAATACACACATATAAAAGTAAAAGAATGGAATTAAGAAATATATAAATATTAGGACGAGCAATGTCGGAGTGGCTTTGACTAAAATCTCACCACCACTAATGAGATGGGTATGCTTGATGTGTGTCGCATCTGAGATTCTCAAAGTCAGGGGTGTGGTCGACAGTGCTCACCTCATCTCTCCCACCTGCATCGATATTTGGTTTTAATGCAGACGAGAGCACTGAATCCAGCTTTACACAGATATTCATTTTATGGTGCTTTCAAGACGAAAACATTTAAAATAAGAGGTCAAATGATGACGCCAGTGATCTTCAGGTCAGAAAGTTGGAGCTCTAGAAAAAGGACCGAGTCGGATGACCGATCAAAATGATTTTTCGCATTCGGAGCTCGTTTTATTTAGAGTTCCCAGTTGTCTTAAACGTACTGAAGTCGGAGATTTACGAGGTCCCAGTTTCGAGTTCCCAGTTGTTTAAACCGGGCCTTAATGCTCAGAGGCAGACAGCAGGCTATTATTCCCTTTGAGTCAGGAACCAAAACTCCTCCGTAGTGACCCATGAATGCATTCGGTCACATGAGAGCTCCATCAGCTGTTCGATTTCACTTACCGGCATGTCAACTGAGCCAGTATCACAGTCAAACGGTTTGGGAAGTAGGTCCCAAAGTGCTCTTCCAAGCCTTGGAGGTGAGCAGTCAGAACTCGTGTGGGACACTTACTGATGCTGTTTTCTGTTAGAAACACGCACAGCCGATGGAAAGGGGCATCATACGATGCATCCATATGGCAGAGGGAAATACATTCATAACTAGAGTGCAGAGATCTGCCCGCCGTCCCGCAATAGATGGAGCCCCATCGGTGCAAAAGCCCACCATTTGATCCAATGGAATTGTTTCTTCCTCAAAATAGCCACGCAGCACACTGAACATCCCCTGTGCCTTTTCATGCCCAGGAATTGTGAAATAGCATCCCCTGACATGTACAGAGAACAAAAGTCAATACATGGGAATTTCAACCCTCACAGCTAACGCCCATTTAGAGAGTATAAACTGGAGAGTTTGAGTCGGTCAGCCAGTTTCCTCTTGATTGCTAGTGATAGCATATATTCTTTGTTTAACAGTGTTATCTGACAAAGGTATTGGTGTGAGTTTCTGTGCCTACGCCTCCCCACACATTATTTTCACCCTATCAATTGTGGCCGGTAATATCAGTCTCTGTGTGTGGTTTTATAGTGTAGCGGGCCTAGCCATTTACCATGGGAATGATTCAAGTGCAACAGTCAAGTGTGGCCTTTTCCCATGATCTAAGGGCGCTCTCTCATTGAATTTTATCTTTTAGATTTTAAGAATTTTAATTCATATTTTTGAAGATTAACCAAATTACAATGATTTTGAGATACAAAAAAATATATTATAATATATTTTTTTGTATACAGTGATCCCTCGCCACTTCGCGGTTCACTTATCGCGGATTCGCTATTTCGCGGATTTTCTAAATGCATTTTTTTTTTTTTTTGGTGCATTGTGCTCTGCATTCTGATTCGCTAAAAACTCACTCCCGCTTCTTGTATCAAAACATGCTACGAATTGTGCTATCATTTTGTCGTCTCGTGCAGTTATGTGTACGTACATAAAAGACGCACAGCCGCTGACCGATGCAGAGCTGGCAGAAATGACAAAGCCACAAAGCGACGATGAAAGAGAAGAGGGAGAAGAGGACACGAGAGATGAGGAGGAAGGACTAACGCTTGGTCGCTTAGCAACCATGGTGCGAATGGCCACTGAACTTAAGCGAGTAGCTGAGGAATGGGACCCTTTGATGACCGTTTCATTACAGTTCTCCAACGTAATCGATGGTGGCATGTCGGTGTACAAGGATCTTTTTGCAAAGAAGAAAAAAGAGCGACAACAGCTGCCTATCACTATGTTCTTCTCCCGAACAAAACACACCTGCACCGCGGGCTTCAGAAGAAGAGAACACTGCAGAGCGCAGTCAGGATGCAGCGGCCCAGTCTGAAGAGCAGTGAAACGGCCTACACGTGAGTCACTGTATTTGTATACATGTAATAGTTGCTAATTGTAAAAAAAAAAAAAGTTTTCTATTTCGCGGATTTCACTTATCGCGGGTCATTTTCGGAACGTAACCCCCGCGATAAACGAGGGATTACTGTATATGATTTCTTTCCTCAGGATTTGGAAATGGAAATTCTCCCACGACCCCAGATAGGGTTGTGAGTCCTAGTTTGGGAACCGCTGCTCCAAACTCGCTTTATTGTCTCACGAAATTCTCTCTAAAGATGAATATGCCTTTCTATCATGACATTTCTGCTTTACTGGTGGTCCAGAGTGATTATTATCCCAAAGTGATGGTATAAAAACCCATATAAAATAGCATAATGTATGATGTGTAGCATCTGTACATGACCCCCAAAGACACCCAAACACACACACTTCAGGAAGATGGTGCTGCAGTGGTTAGCTGCCGTCTTATGGGCTCCTGACCAATTTTGTGTTTTTTTATGCTGATCTTTTTATTTTTTTTACATAATATTTCCTCCATCATTTCCTATGACCGAAAAGAGCTTTTGGACATCAGAACAGCGATCACAAACCTCAAATTGGATGAAGATTTCTACTTCAACGAACCGGCAGCTGGGGACATACTGCTCATTCCGGGCCAGGCCCTAAATTGTGGGACTCGAAAGAGGAAGATATGGCAGAAAAGCTGTAAACGAGCGAGAATACGTCGGTGAGTAAATATACAGCCTCTACCTTGTGTTCTATTGGCAAACATACAACCACTAGAGAACAAGCTGGACAAGTTCCATTTAAGACTATCTTATCAGTGAAGGACCTGAAGATCTGTAATATTCTCTGTTTCTCAGAGTCGTGGCTGAAAAAGGAAATGGATAAAATACTGTACTTCTAGCTGTTTTTTTTACGGATCAGCAAGACCAAAAGGCAGCTTCGGGTAAGGTTAAGGGGGAGGTGTTTGTCTCTTTGCTAACAACAGCTGGTGCGCAATCTCTAATGTTAAGGAAGTATCTAGGTTTTTCCTTGCCTGAGTTAGAATACCTCATGATAAGCTGCAGACCATACTATTTACCAAGAGAGTTACATCTATATTTTTCGTAGCTGTCTATTTACCACCACAAACCGATGCTGGCACAAAGACTGCACTCAACGATCTGTATAAGGCCATAAGCAAACAAGAAAATGCACATCCAGAGGCGTCGCTCCTAGTGGCCGGTGATTTTAATGCAGGGAAACTGAAATCAGTCTTAACTCATTTTTACCTGAATTTCACCTGTATAACTAGAGGCGGAAAAACTCTAGATCAACTTGAATCAACACACAGATTCCAGCTTACAAGCATAAACTCAAACAGGAAGTACTAGTGACGCGCTCAATACGGAAATTGTCCGATGAAGCGTATGCTAAACTACAAGACTGTTTCGATGGCACAGACTGAAATATGTTCCAGGATTCACCCAATAACATAGAGGAGTTTACCACGTCAGTCACCGGCTTCATTAATAAGTGCATCAATGACGTCACCCCCATAGTGACCGTACGTACATATCCCAACCAGAAGCCATGGATTACAGGCAACATCTGCACTGAGCTAAAGGCTAGAGCTGGCACTTTCAAGGAGCGGGACACTAATCCGGACGCTTAAAAGAAATCCCCAAGCCATCAAACAGTCAAAACAGGGCTAAGATCGAATCCTACTACGCCAGCTCTGACGCTGGCCAGATGGGCAGGGCTTGTAAACTATCACGGATTACAAAGGGAAACCCAGCCGCGAGCTACCCAGTGACGCAAGCCTACCAGACAAGCTAAATGCCTTCTATGCTCACTTCGAGGCAAGCAACACTGAACCAGGCATGAGAAAACCAGAGGTTCTACATGAGTGTGTGATCTCGCATTCCGTAGCCGATGTGAATAAGAACTTTAAAGAAATTTAACTCTTTCATGCCGTCCCTAGGAGGGGTGCGTCACTTGAGTGGGTTGAGTCACTGACGTGATCTTCCCGTCTGGGTTGGCGCCCCCCCTTGGGTTGTGCCGTGGTGGAGATCTTTGTGGGCTATACTCGGCCTTGTCTCAGGATGGTAAGTTGGTGGTTGAAGTTATCCCTCTCGTGGTGTGGGGGCTGTGCTTTGGCAAAGTGGGTGGGGTTATATCCTGCCTGTTTGGCCCTGTCTGGGGGTATCATCGGATGGGGCCACAGTGTCTCCTGACCCCTCCCGTCTCAGCCTCCAGTATTTATGCTGCAGTAGTTTATGTGTCGGGGGGCTAGGGTCAGTTTGTTATATCTGGAGTACTTCTCCTGTCTTATCCGGTGTCCTGTGTGAATTTAAGTATGCTCTCTCTAATTCTCTCTTTCTCTCTATCTTTCTTTCAGGACTACCTGGCATGATGACTCCTTGCTGTCCCCAGTCCACCTGGCCGTGCTGCTGCTCCAGTTTCAACTGTTCTGCCTGCGGCTATGGAACCCTGACCTGTTCACCGGACGTGCTACCTGTCCCAGACCTGCTGTTTTCAACTCTAGAGACTGCAGGAGCGGTAGATACTCTTAATGATCGGCTATGAAAAGCCAACTGATATTTACTCCTGAGGTGCTGACTTGCTGCATCCTTGACAACTACTGTGATTATTATTATTTGACCATGCTGGTCATTTATGAACATTTGAACATCTTGGCCATGTTCTGTTATAATCTCCACCCGGCACAGCCAGAAGAGGACTGGCCACCCCTCATAGCCTGGTTCCTCTCTAGGTTTCTTCCTAGGTTTTGGCCTTTCTAGGGAATTTTTCCTAGCCACCGTGCTTCTACACCTGCATTGCTTGCTGTTTGGGGTTTTAGCCTGGGTTTCTGTACAGCACTTTGAGATATCAGCTGATGTAAGAAGGGCTATATAAATACATTTGATTTGATTTAAACAGATTAACATTCACAAGGCCAGACAGATTACCAGGACACGTACTCAGAGCATGCGCTGACCAGCTGGCAAGTGTCTTTCTCCACTGTCATTTTCAACTTCTCCCTGACCCAGTCTGTAATACTTACATGTTTCAAGCAGACCGCCATAGTTTCCTGTGCCCATGAACGCCAAGGTAACCTGTCTAAATTACTATCGCCCTGTAGCACTCACATCTGTAGCCATGACAAGCTTTGAAAGGCTTGTCATGGCTCACATCAACACCGTCATCGCAGACACCCTGGACCCACTCAAATTCGCATACCACCCCAACAAATCCACAGATGACGCAATCTCTGTGGTACTCCACACTGCCCTCTCCCACCTGGACAAGAGGAACACTGATGTGAGAATGCTGTTCATTGACTATAGCTCAGTGTTCAACAACATAGTGGCCTCCAAGCTCAAAACTAAGCTCAGGACTCTGGGACTGAACTGTCCCTTCTGCAACTGGATCCTTAAATTCCTGACGGTCCGCCCCCAGGTGGTGAGGGTAGGCAACAACACATCTGCTACGCTGACCTTCAACACGGGGGCCCCTTCAGGGGTGCACGCTTAGTCCCCTCCTGTACTCCCTCTTCACCCACTACTGCATGGCCACGCACAACTCCAGCACTATCATTAAGTTTGCTGACGACACAACGGTGGTTGGCCTGATCACTGATGATGAGACAGAATATAGGGAGGAGGACAGTGACCTGGAAGTATGGTGCCTGGACAACAACTTCTCCCTCAATATCAACAAGACAAAGGAGCTGATTGTGTACAACAGGAAACAGAGGGCCTAGCACGACCCCATCCACATCAATGCGACTGTAGTGGAGCGGTTCGAGAGCTTTAAGTTCCTCGTTGTCCACATCAATAAGGAATTATCATGGTCCACACACACCAACACAGCAGTGAAGAAGGCATGACAACGTCTCTTCCCCCTAAGGAGGCTGAAAATATTTGTCATGGGCCCTCAGATCCTCAAAAAGTTATACAGCAGCACAGCACAGAGACACTTGACTGGCTGCATAACCGGTTGGTATGGCAACTGCTTGGCATCAAACTGCAAGGCGCTATCAAGGGTAGTACGTACAGCACAGTACATCACTGGGGCTGAGCTCCCTGCCATCCAGGACCTCTATACCAGGCGGTGTCAGGAAGGCCCTGAAAATCGTCAAAGATTCCAGCCACCCAAGTCAAAGACTGTCCTCTCTGCTACTGCACGGCCAGCGGTAACAATGCACCAGTCTGGAACCAACAGGACCTTGAATATCTTCTATCCCCAAGCAATTAGATTGCTAAATAGTTCATTACATTGTTATTTTGTCCAGTAATATGGTCAAGCGCTGCAAAGAAAGACCTAGTTAAGCTGCAGATAGAACAGAGCCACACGTCTTGCTCTTTCATTGTAATCAGAGGGCTAATATTAATACTATGCATACCAGTCTCTCTTGGCTAAGAGATGAGGAAAGACTGATTGCGTCACTTCTTGTTTATATAAGAAACAATGTGTTGAAAATCCCAAATTGTTTGCATAGTCAACTTACACACAGCACTGACACACACACTTACCCCAAACAGACATGCCACCAGGGGTCTTTTCATAGTCCCCAGGTCCAGAACAAATTAAAGGAAACATACAGTATAATACAGAGCCATGAGTGCTTGGAGCTCCCTTCCATCTTATATAGCGAAGTGAACAGCAAACCTGGTTTAAAAAAACAAATAAAGCCCACGGCACAACGCCTCTCCCCCATGTGACCTACTTGTTGTGTGTATGTACTGACATGTATGTGTAACTGATAGATGCACACACACACACACACACACACACACACGTTAATGTCTTAAATGTATGTAAATTGTAAAGTATTTTTCTGTAAACATACACTTAGGTTGGAGTCCTTAAAACTCGTTTTTCAACCACTCCACACATTTCTTGTTAACAAACTATAGTTTTGGCAAGTCGTTTAGGACATCTACTTTGTGCATGACAACAAGTCATTTTTACAACAATTGTTTACAGACATATTATTTCACTTATAATTCACTGTATCACAATTCCAGTGGGTCAGAAGTTTACATACACTAAATTGACTGTGCATTTAAACAGCAAGGAAAATTCCAGAAAATGATGTCATGGCTTTAGAAGCTTCTGATAGTCTAATTGACATCATTTGAGTCAATTGGAGGTGTACCTGTGGATGTATTTCAAGGCCTACCTTCAAACTCAGTGCCTCTTTGCTTGACATCATGGGAAAATCAAAATAAATCAGCCAAGACCTCAGAACACAAATGGTAGACCTCCACAAGTCTGGTTCATCCTTGGGAGCAATTTCCAAACGCCTGAAGGTACCACTTTCATCTGTACAAACAATAGTACGCAAGTATAAACACAATGGGACCACGCAGCCGTCATACCGCTCAGGAAGGAGACGCATTCTGTCTCCTAGAGATGAACGTACTTTGGTGCGGAAAGTGCAAATCAATCCCAGAACAACAGCAAAGGACCTTGTGAAGATGCTGAAGGAAACAGGTACAAAAGTATCTATATCCACAGTAAAACAAGTCCTATATCGACAACCTGAAAGGCCGCTCAGAAAGGAAGAAGCCACTGCTCCAAAACCACCATTAAAAAAAAGGCAGACTACGGTCTGCAACTGCACATGGCGACAAAGATCGTACTTTTTGGAGAAATGTCCTCTGGTCTGATGAAACAAAAATAGAACTGTTTGGCCATAATGACCACCGTTATGTTTGGAGGAAAAAGGGGGAGGCTTGCAAGCCGAAGAACACCATCCCAACTGTGAAACACGGGGGTGTAGTGAGGTGCGTACTGGCGGCAGAGAAGTCAGGCGTTGATTTACGATACCGTTGATTTACAACGGTGTCGTTTAATATCCATAAACCACCGTCAACAGAACAATACAATAAATGTGTCAAACAAAACCCGGTAAATACCAGCATACCGTGCATAAGCACTACAGGAAACAATTACCGACAAGGACATGGGGGGGAACAGAGGGTTAAATACACAACATGTAATTGATGGAATTGGAACCAGGTGTGATGGAAGACAAGACAAAACCAATGGAAAATTAAAAGTGGATCAGCCATGGCTAGAAGGTCGGTGACTTCGACCGCCGAACAAGGAGAGGGACCAACTTCGGCGGAAGTCGTGACAGGGGGTGGCAGCATCATGTTGTGGGGGTGCTTTGCTGCAGGAGGGACTGGTGCACTTCACAAAATAGATGGCATCATGAGGTAGGAAAATTATGTGGATATATTGAAGCAACATCTCAAGACATCAGTCAGGAAGTTAAAGCTTGGTCGTAAATGGGTCTTCCAAATAGACAATGACCCCAAGCATACTTCCAAAGCTGTAGCAAAATGGTTTAAGGACAACAAAGTCAAGGTATTGGAGTGGCCATCACAAAGCCCTGACCTCAATCCTAGGGCTGGGCAATGAATCAATATCAATAATTATCGAGGTAATTACTTCCCTCAATAACGATATAAAACGTTTAGATTCATTTTCGATAATGTCGATATAGAATAATTAGGTACAGCAGTCCATTTCACCTCTGACGCAGCAGGAACGTGCGGAGAAGTGACAATATGCACGTGGAGAGGTATACGCCCACTAAAAACCACTTAGCACCTCGAGTGATGGAGTAGCCACTATTAACCACGAAAAATGAGTGATGTACGCGAAAACAGTGGCAGTGATAGCCATGGAGAAGGAGCAGCTTCCAACAAAGAAATTATTGATAAAAAAGGTTAAACTGTTTCAGTAATTTGGAAGTGGTTTGGCTTTTTGAAGTCCGACTTCCACTGGGAATGTGATGAAAGAAATAAAAGCTGAAATAAATAATTCTCTCTGCTATTATTCTGACATTTAACATTCTTAAAATAAAGTGGTGATCCTAACTGACCTAAAACAGGGAATGTTTACTCGGATTAAATGTCAGGAATTGTGAAAAACCGAGTTTAAATGTATTTGGCTAAGGTGTATGTAAACTTCCGACTTCAACTGTATCTACCTCAATTACCTCGTACCCCTGCACATCGACTCGTGTATATAGCAAAGTTACAGTTACTCATTTTTCTATTATTTCTCTATTTTTCTCTCTGTATTGTTGGGAAGGACCTGTAAGTAAGCATCTCACTACACCGGTTGTTTACGAAGCATGTGACAAATAAAATGTGACTTTATTTGATTTGACACACACACACAGCTTATGTTTGCTGTTAGTATTGCAGAACTGTGTTGACCCACTGTTTAAACTCTGATTGCTGTAGACTGCTGGGGGACTGACATATTGATTATTGAAGCAATTTAGATTTAGAGTGAAAGTGAAAGATCCTCAGGTCACAACACAGTACACCAGACAGCCTCCCACACTGCCATAAATCCTCACTACATGACAGGGCCAAGAGAAAGAGAGAGAGGGAGAGAGAGGGGAGATGGTGAGGAAGGAGAGAGAGAGGGGGGTGAGGAAGGAGAGAGAGGGGAGAGAGGAAGGAGCAACAGGAAAGGAGAGGGAGATGCATGGAAAGGGCGAGAGAGTCAACATTTGGAGTAAACTGAACTCAGTGGGCTTTCTGAAGTCTGATGGTTAAACAAATACAAAATATTAAATTCTACCAATGAACACCCTTTTGTCTCAATTTGGTGTTGTTGACAAATAAATGAAACGCTGTGAACGCCACAAACTCCCAGCATGTCGCTGGTGTCTGTGCTTGTATATGTCATCATCAATAGACGGGCAGTGTCCTCCTCAATGACCAATAGCAGACTCTCACCATGGTAACCAGTTCTGAACCTACACAGACATCATTACATGAATGGGCACAGAACAAAGGAAAGACAAGTCAACAACGGTCAACAATAATTACGAAAAAGAACAAAGGAAAGACATTAACTCCCACAATACAGGGCATAGGATTAACAAAACTAGTGCACTATTGGAGGAAGAGCCTCCGTGAGCCCTTGCTTCCCCATTCCCCCTCTGTCACTTCCTCTCAGTCAAGCCATCTTAGTCTACATCTACAGCCCACACAGTCTTATCCGCACACACACCAACCCGCTTCCCTTACAAAATGATTTGTGCAAAGACGAAGTCAATATCGCTACTGTGCTAAACTGAAGGCCCTATCAAGTTTAAAAGACTAACAAATTGTGCTTGAAGAAACGTAGTTACAGTGACAGAACATTTACAGGGACTCATATATCAGCTGTTGGATGGAATCAACGTGGTGGGGCACTGAGTGCAGCTCCTGTTGAAAAATACCTACAGCTACATCCTAGCCTTACCTTGGGATAGACTAGACGTGTAGCCTGTTGATCTGCAAACTCACTTAAGTAACAAATACTTCAAACAAATCTCTTAGTCAAACAAGCTGTTCAGGAAGAGACAGTTCAATGCTTTTGTCTTTCTTTCCTCTACTGGCCACCCTAAGTCTAATTTCAACTTCTTTGATGTTTTCTTGCTATGAAACGAGCTAAAAAACATCTTTGTTGCTTGACCGTTTCAGTGGTTGTATGGAGAGAGGAGGGGATTAGAGTACCTGCAATATCCGTCCCTCTGTCCTGGTCCGAGGATTCCTCTGTCACCGGTGTTTTGGCCGCTGTCTGTCTGATGAGCTCGGGCACAACGAAGCCAGTGTGGTGGAAACCACTCTGGGAGGACAGTGGAGCCATGTAGTGGGTCAGGTCCCCTGTATTGATCTCAATGAATGGCCAGGCATGGAGCTGCCTCTCCTGTGGGGGGGGGGGGGGGGGGGGGGGGGGGGGGGGGGGGGGGGGGGGGGGGGGGGGGGGGGGGGGGGGGGGGGGGGGGGGGGGGGGGGAGTGAGAGAGAGAGAGAGAGAGAGAGAGAGAGAGAGAGAGAGAATATGTTTCATTCCCATTGACAAGAGGCAGTGCATTTTATGAGATCTGCCCTCCACTCCTGAGCTTGTCTAAGGCTCAACCGCTCTGTATCTAAAAAACACTTACGTCAACAATGTAGGGTGAGTTACTCTAAAGAAGAACTAAGTCTTTCTCTAAAGAAAGACGGCTGCTGTAGACCAGAAAGACTTGTCAGTTTGACCAGGTACCACATCTATAAGCACTGTATTACTCCCATAACAATAAACTGAGCTGTGAACCATTAAGCCAATTTGGTCAGTGTTAAAGCATGACATAATTTCTCTCCTCTCCCACTCTAGTCTGAACTACACACAACAGTATATATATTCTTTCCAGGAGGAGATAGCCTCCTGCTTGAGACCTTTACTCCACTCCCTGCTCATAACGTTTAACGCTACGCAGTTTGCTTATCCAGCACACCCTGATTAGAACAAGGTTGTGTGAGGGATGAGCAGACACAGACATGGGGACACACAAAAGCGCACGCACACATACACACACCAATTATTCTTAATTTAATGAGCCAGTCTCTTTTGTCACAGAAAAAAACAGACACACTCCAGTAATTTAAAAAAGTGTTTACACACTGAGAAAACCTGGATACAGACATTTATATGCTGTGTAACCTAACACAGGGTAGTGAGCTAGTCAATATGAGGAGTGATACAGTGCCTTCAGAAAGTATTCATACCCCTTGACCTATTCCACATTTTGTTGTGTTACAGCTTGAATTCAAAATGGATTAAATAGACGTTTTCCTTCACCCAACTACACACAATACCACATAATGACATTTTAGCAAATTCTATTGAAAATTAAATACAGAAATATCTCATTTACATAAGTATTCACACCCCTGAGTCAATACATGTTAGAATCACCTTTGTCTTTCTGGGTAAGTCTATAAGAGCTTTGCACACCTGGATTGAACAATTATTGCACATTATTCTTAAAAAAATTCTTCAAGCTCTATCAAGTTGATTGTTTGATCATTGCTAGACAGCCATTTTCAAGTCTTGCCATAGATTTTCAAGCCGATTTAAGTCAAAACTGTAACTAGGCAACTCAGGAACATTCAATGTCATCTTGGTAAGCAACTCCAGTGTATATTTGGCCTTGTGTTTTAGGATATTGTTCTGCTGAAAGGTGAATTTGTCTCCCAGTGTCTGTTGAAAAGCAGACTGACCCAGGTTTTCCTCTAGGATTTAGCCTGGGCTTAGCTCTATTCCGTTTGGTAGTGGTTGCATCATGCTATGGATATGCTTTGCATCGGCAAGGACTAGGGAGTTTTTTTATATAAAAAATATGAAGAGTGGTACTCAAGGATGTGTTGTGTTGGATTTGCCCCAAACAGAACGCTTTTGTATTCAAAAATCCCTGAGCGGTTTCCTTCCTCTCCGGCAACTGAGTTAGGAAGAACGCCTGAATCTTTGTAGTGACTGGGTGTATTGACACACCATCCAAAGTGTAATTAATAACTTCACCATGCTCAAAGGGATATTCAATATCTTATTATTGTTTCACCCATCTACCAATATGTGCCCTTCTTTGCCAGGCTTTGGAAAACCTCCTTGGCCTTTGTGGTTGAATCTGTGTTGGAAATTCACTGCTCGACCGAGGGACTTTTCAAATAATTTTATGTGTGGGGTACAGTGATTCAAAAATCATGTTTAACACTATTATTGCACACAGAGTGAGTCCATGCAACTTATTGGGAATTATTAAGCACATTTTTACTCCTGAACTTATGTAGGCTTGCCCTAATAAAGGGGTTGAATACTTATTGACTGAAGACATTTCAGCTTTTCATTTGCTATTAATTTGTAAGAAATTCAAAATACAAAAAATAATTCTAATTTGATATTATGGGGTGTTGTGTGTATGCCAGTAACACAAAATCTCAATTTAATCTATTTCAAATTCAGGCTGTAACACAATTGTTTTTTGAAAAAGTCAATGGGTGTGAATACTTTCTGAAGCCACTGTATATACAGATATTCCACAAGTGCTGTGATCCATTTAGCAGCATAGATTGACCTTTGATTGAGGATCAGTTTCAGCAAATGGAATCATCTTTAGAGCAGGGGCACATTACTCCTTAGAGGGACAATCTTTAGAGAACATTAGAAGAACCTTCCCTAAAAAGAAAAGCAGCACGTTAGGCTTCTCAAGTCAACCTGTTTTGTTGCGCTTGAATTCCGCAAACCCAATGATCACCATGTTTCTGCAGCTTTAAAATGAGAGCCGTAAGYTTCTCACATTCCCACTATAATATATGTGTCTGGTGAATGAATATACATTTCTGTGAGAAGTTCCTCCATGCAAGTCCATTAACAAACCATGTACATATGCTGTATGTGTAGCTGGGTTAAAATGATGTTGAATAATAAACTACATTCATCAAYCTGACTCCAATTACCATGTGAATAAATGCTACAGACATTTAACATTTGAGTAATTTAGCAGATTCTCTTATCCAGTGTGACTTACAGTTAGTGCATTCATCTTAAGATAGCTAGGTGGGACAACCACAGGTATAGTAAGTACTCTTTTCCTCAATAAAGTAGCTATCAGCAAGGTCAGAGCTAGAAGGGGAGGGGTGTTGAGGTGAGGAGGGGGATTATTTAAAATACTCTTTGAAGATGTGTGGTTTCAGGTGCTTTCGGGGAGATGGGCAGGGCCTCCGCAGTCCAAGCTTCAGGGGGAAGCTGATTCCACCATTGGGGTGCCAGGACAGAGAAGAGCTTGGACTGGGCTGAGCGGGAGCTGTCCTCCCGTAGCGGTGAGAGGGCCAAAAGGCAAGATGTGGCAGAACGGAGTGCTCTGGTTCGTGTGTAGGGTTTGAGCATAGCCTGAAGGTAGGGAAGGGCAGTTCCTCTTGCTGCTCCGTAGGCAAGCACCATGGTCTTGTAGTGGATGTGAGCTTCTACTGGTAGCTATTGCAGTGTGCAGAGGAGCAGGGTGACATGGGAGAACTTGGGAAGGTTGAAAACCAGCCGGGCTGCAGCGTTCTGGATAAGTTGCAGGGGTTTTATGGCACAAGCGGGGAGCCTAACCAACAGCGAGTTGCAGTAGTTCTAGCGGGAGATGACAAGTGCCTGGATTAGGACCACTTCCTGTGTGAGGTAGGGTTGTACTCTACGGATGTTGTAGAGCATGAACCTACAGGAGTGAGTCACTGCTTTGATGTTGGCAGAGAACGACAGGGTGTTGTCAAGAGTCACGCCAAGGTTCTGTGCACTCTGGGAGGKCGACACTGTGGAGTTATCAACCGTGATGGAGAGGTCTTTGAACAGGCAGGCCTTCACCGGGGGGAAGAGCAGCTCCGTCTTGTCGAGGTTGAGCTTAAGGTGGTGGGCCGACATCCAAGCTGATTTATCTGCCAGGCACACAGAGATGCATGCTGCCACCTGGGTGTCAGGTGGGAAGGAGAAAAGTAATTGAGTGTCATCTGCATAGCAGATAGTTCTGTGTGAGTGGGACCAGTGGACTCAATAGGCTCAGTGAATGAGGAATGGATATCCTCAACTCTCTTTTCCAAGTGGTTGACAAAGTCGTCCGCAGAGAGGGAGGAGTAAGGGGAGGGGTGGAGGATTAAGGAGGGAGGACAAGGTGGAAAATAGTTTCCTAGGGTTAGAGGCAGATGCTTAAAATTTGGAATGATAGAAAGTGGGGTTAGCAGCAGATACAGAGAAAGAGAAGGTAGAGAGGAGGGAGTGAAGTTTAGTTTTCCTCATTTTACGATTAGCTGCCCGCTTGCAATGAGTCACCCAGCCACGGAGCAGGAGGGGAGGCTCGAGCCGGCTGGGAGGAAAGGGAGAGTAGGGTCATAGAGGCAGAATCAGGAGGGAGAAGGATTTAGCAGAAAAGAGAGATGATAGGATAGAAGAGGAGAGAGTAGTGGGAGAGAGAGAGAGCGAAGATTGCGACAGAGCATGACCATCTGGGTATTGGCTGAGTGGCTAGGGTTGGAGGAAAGGGAGACAGACAAGGAAACAAAGCACTTATCAGAGACCTGGAGGGGGGTTGCAGTAAGATTAGTAGGCGAACAGTCTCTAGTAAAGATGAGGTCAAGCGTATTGCCTGCCTTGTGAGTTACAGGGGATTGGGAAAAGGTGAGGTCAAAAGAGTCAAGGACAGGAAAGAGAGAGTTGTAAAGAAAATAATCGAAGGCAGACGTCGAGAGGTTGAAGTCACCMAKTACAAAGAGGTGAGCCAGCGTCAGGAAATGAGCTTATCAAGGTGTCAAGATCATTGAGAAACTCTACAAGGGCACCTGGTGKGCAATAGATGACAACAATGTTAAGCTTGAGTGGACAAGTGACAGTGACAGCATGGAATTCAAAAGAGAAGATGGACAGGTGAGAGCCAGTTAGGAGAAATGAGTAGCCGTGTGCCACCACCGCGACGACCAGATGCTCTCAGACTATGAGAGAAAATGTAGTCAGACGAAGAGGGAACAGCTGGTGTAGCAGTGTTCTCTGGGGTGATCCAGGTCTCTGTCAGCCCAAAAAGTTAAGGGACTGAAGGGCAGCATAGGCTGGGATGAACTCTGTGTTCTTGACCGCAGATCGGCAGTTACAAACGCGGCCAGAGACCCACACGTGTTGTGCGTGCAGGGTACACTAAATTAGAAGGATTGCAGCCAAGGGGTGGGGAGCGTCTGTAAAACCTACAGGGAAAGGAGCGAACAGGTATAGAAAACACACACATAGTTGCCAAAGCTACAAAAGAGCAAAACTAGATAATCTGAAAATAAATAAAATACTCAAGTGCGAGAATGGTGAGGAAGGTGTCTCTTTCCTTCCTCGAATGACTTGGCAGAACCGTCTTAATTTCGGCAACAAGACCGCCACTGACACAACCGCCGCTTACACGGCTGCCGCTGAGAAACTAGGGGAGACTGAAGTACTAAAACAAATTGCTAATTGTCTAGCAGAGGTGAAGAGCACACCTCCCTGTAGTAATTGCCGATTGCCTAGGAGAGGCAATACAGCCACTGATTACCAAAACAAGTCACAAATTGCCCTGCCCCTTAATCCTGGTTGACGTGTCAACAATCAACTGCGAGTTATGAGCAGTTCACACACCAAGTAGGCTACTGGGAAGACAGACAGCACTTAAATAAMACTACATGACCAAAAGTAGGCCTACACACATTCATTCAACTGATCAGACGGATAACGAGTGAAACTAATGGGTCAATCTGGGATTCAAACAACAACAAAGGATACCCAGCCACTGTTTTTGGTAGACATCATTGCACATGTCCCTATCCCACCCGGAGGGTGTCCAGAGACCAACGGATGAATAGCCTACTTAAGATTCAAATTAAAATACCCCACACCATGAAGAGGAAAAAAACATCCTTTAGTAAGGGCTTTTAGCCTCCCTCTCTGGAATATTTCACCTCGGAAAAATATTCTAAATGAGTTTCAGATGTTTGGTGATTACACACATGCTTAGAGCGCCAATCCATGTGGAAGCGAATCCACCTCGATGTGCCAAGAGATTGGAGCGGGATTGGAGGTTTGAAAATGTGGCCCACAAAGGACCATGAGAAGCGGAGTGATCCAAACGAGACCTGGGGATATAAATGCCAGGAGTGTGATATCGAGAAGTCACAGTTTCATAGTGATTGAATTACACTACATGACCAAAAGTATGTGGACACCTGCTCGTCCCATCCAAATCATGGGCATTAATATGGAGTTGGTCCCCCTTTTGCTGCTATAACAGCCTCCACTATTCTGGCAAGGCTTTCCACTATATGTTGGAACATTGCTGCAGGGACTTGATTCCATTCAGCCACAAGAGCATTAATGAGGTCAGGCACTGATGTTGGACGATTAGGCCTGGCTCACAGTCAGCGTTCCAATTCATCCCAAAGGTGTTTGATGGAGTTGAGGTCAGGGCTCTGTGCAGGCCAGTTAAGTTCTTCCACACCAATCTCAATAAACCATTTCTCTATGTTCTTCGCTCTTTGAAATGGTAAATCATGGTTGTTTCTCTAGAAAATACCATGAACCGCGATTGACCACACGCTGTGCTCCCACGTCAGCTAGTCTCGACGATTTCTGTATCACAGAGTCCAAGAAGGTCATCATCTCTCCCAACTACAGATGTCTATGTCACCACTTTCCTTGGGTGGAGGCAAGCGGCAGTGTGATGAAAGAGGGGAGTTTATAAATATTCTAGAACATTTACCCTAAAGAGAACATTAGGCTTTCATAATTCATAATTGTGCTGCTAAACTTTTAATTCATGCCCAAGACATTCCAGAGAATTGACAGCTTTACTATATGTATAGTACAGTCACAGCATCACACAGAGTACATAGAATGGGTTGTGGGGGCACCATGTTTCAGTGTTGTAAGTGCTGGGTGTATTGTGCCCTATGGAGGAGGTAGAGGAATAGAGGCAGTGGTTGTGGAGGTGTGCAATCCCCTCTCCAATTTAGGGGACGAGAGAGAATGGGAGAGGGGGGAGGAGAGGGCAGGTGATTAGTTTTTCATTGGGCATGGTCGGCAGTGTGAACAACGCTGATTGATTGGTTTTAATTAGGGCTGTCAAAGTGAACGTGTTAATACAGCGTTAATGCTTACATTTTAAATGCCGTACATTTTTTTGGACACCATTAATGCATTTTCTTAGTTTGACACCCTGAACCATCCATAGTTCAAATTTAAGCCCTGGCTGACGATGCGCTAGTTTGGCAACCACTTTACTAGCTAGCTACTTGTATGAATGAATGATGGAGAATGAAGGTGCTTTTAAATGTCAAATTCAATTTCAAATCACTCCCAGATGGCTCTCTGGATAAACCTAAAGTAATTTGCATCAACTGCCGCGCTGAATTTGTTTATCACCGAAGTACATTGAGTCTTCGTTATCATTTACAAGYGAAAACGCAATGTTGACGCCGACAATACAAGTAATGTTACTAGTAGCAATGGAGGACATCTTCGGCAGGCTAAGCTAGAAGAGTGTGCCGGAACACATCGAAGAAAACTGGAAACTGCATTCACACGCTCTGGCCATAATGAAGACAGAAGAGAGGCACTATGCTGAAACGTGTGCCGGGCATTTCATGGATCTAGCAAAGCAGTGGAACATTGAAAACAAAGTTACCACAGTTTGCACAGACAGTGCACGGAACATGATTGCAGCTGCGAGACATCTGCCTTTTGACACCTGCCCATGCACCGCGCACAGTCTATGAAGGTCCATCACAGTGTCCCTACAGAGCAGCGCCCTAGCCAAATGCTAATTTTTTTCGGGGCATTTCAAACACAGCCCACCAAACGCTTGGACAACAGCAAGTTGTAAATGGGCAAAAGAAGGAGTCACTCGCACAAGATGTCACAACAAGATGGAATTCCACTCCGCGGAAATGCTATTCTTGTGGGGACTTCTGGTCCCCAGAAGTATAATTAAACACGTCCTCACACACACACATGCACATCCACACATCAAATAAAATGTTATTTGTCACATGCGCCGAATACCTTACAGTGAAATGCTCACTTACAAGGCCTTAACCTACAAAGCTTTAAGAAGTTAAGAAAAAAAATTGTTAAGTAAAAAATAGATAAAAATAAAAGTAACAAACAATTAAACAGCAGCAGTAAAATAACAATAGCGAGGCTATATACATGGGGTACCGGTACAGAGTCAATGTGCGGGGGCACCAGTTAGTCAAGGTAATTGAGGTAATATGTAAATGTAGGTAGAGTTAACGTGACTATGCATAGATAATAAACAAAGAGTAACAGCAGTGTAAAAGAGGGGTCTGGGTAGCCCTTTGATGAGTTGTTCAGGAGTCTTATGGTTTGGGTGTAGAAGCTGTTAAGAAGCCTTTCGGACCTGGACTTGGCACTCTGGTACTGCTTACCGTGAGGTAGCAGAGAGAACAGTCTATGACTTGGGTGGCTGGAGACCTTTGACAATTTTTAGTGCCTTCCTCTGACACCGCCTGGTATAGAGGTCCTGGATGGCAGGAAGCTTGGTCCCAGTCATGTACTGGGCCATACGCACTACCCTCTGTAGTGCCTTGCGGTTGGAGCCCGAGCAGTAGCCATACCAGGAATTTAAAGCTTCAGCCATTCAAAATGACTGTTCTCCCAATTACTGATTGGAGGCTTGGCTATAAGAAAAAATCAACTGGCTCTATGGATAAAGAGCATAAACTTGTCCAACAATGTCATGAATTCCACAGAACATAAACCTGTGACCATACACTACAGTCGTCCTCCTATTTCTTTTCACTGAGCCAGTTGCAAAGACAAACAAGAATGTTGACATTTTCAGATGATAAAGCTGTGCTCTTCCTCTGTACAATATGCCCAGAGAGTGAAAACAACCTCTAACAAGGTACTGATGTGGCAGGCAAAATYTTTATTTAGCACCAAATTTGAGCAAAATAAAMATTTGCGATTAATCGCAATTAACYACAGAATTGAATGCGATTAATCGCAATTAATTATTTTTTATCATTTGACAGACCTAGTTTTAATCTAATCTTGTTTAAAATAGGCATGATATGAATCACCTGCTACACATGAAGCCCTCCCCAGTCCCCAGGACTACTGTCATATGCAAATGAGCCACAGCCACATTGTCCTTGAACCATCTCAGATAATAGGAGCAGGAGGAAGGAGACAAAGACATTAAGCCGCACACCGACCGCCGTCTCTGAGGGAAAGAGTGTCAGCAGAGAGAAGAAGAGACAGGATGGGCGGTGACAAATAGAGAATGATAGAGAGAGAGAGTTATAGATAGAGAAAGATGTAGAGAGAGATAGCAAGAGAGAGACAGAGACAGACAGAGAAAGAGGGAAAATGTGTCAAAAGCAACTAAACTGCAAATAAATTACCACTAGCTACGTACACGTGTCGGAGCCACTAAAACGGGTGCTCATTCCCGAGTGTCTGATCTCTCCACTGCCTTTGCACAGATCTGTAAACCTTTATAGCCTGAGGGTGGTGAGGACACGAGGAGAAACCAGGGCCATTTCTCTTTGAATTCCAGAGATGCTCCTGCAGTATATAAGCGATAGATACTGTGGCATCACTGTGACAGGCAGAGTGAAGTGTTTACATGTACTGAGACTGATTTGACAGATGAGGCACATACATGCAAGATAATAATAACTACTAGCTGCAATCGTTGTCTGTGATATAACAATCAAGAAGATCTCTCTCCCCAGCTCATTGAAACACACCAGAGAAGCCAGTCACTTGGGAATACAGTTAAGTGAATTATGTTGATTACAATCTGATGGCATAATCATTTCAGACTCTACAAATGATTAATTCCTGTGAATATAACCAGTAGGGAGGAATTTGCCACTATTGCAGGAAGTAATGGTTACAGGAAGTAATGGTTCTCTCAGTTTCAAACCGCTCTGGCGCTAGCACAATCACTAGCATMATTATTGTCAAGCAGCTATTTAAAGCCTGATATTAATTACTGTCCATCTCAGAAAAGTAGAAGTCAGTCAACAATCAAGGTGAATACAAATGATCAATTACATCGGTTAACCAACGGCAGGGACCAACATAGAGCAGAGGTGATTTATAAAATCCTTGGCGGCTTTTCGCAAATGTCACTACAAATCCTCTCTAAAAGCACCAAGAGTGTTCAAAGTATAGGGCATCAACGTATTTCCTGGACATGTCCGGACTTGTGCTTCTGTAGTGTTGTTGTGACTAATAAAGATGACATGAAAGCTGAGACATATATTCTATTGAGGAAGTAATTAACCTCCTAGACCTCCACAGCTTCAGGACACAACAGACTTCAATCACACTCCAACACAGCAGCATCTACAACACACACTGACTTAATGGATGTACATCTACAATGGATGTATTAGTTGGAGAGAAAGAGAGCGAGGGAGAGGGAGAAAGTGAGAGACAGACAGAGAGAGAGAGAGAGAGAGAGAGGAGAGAGCTCCATCAATCCACCTGTCGCTACATGTTTAAACTGCTTCACATGTTCTCTGCCTAGGCCTTGCAGTAGTAAATGTGCTATGCTCTGTATTTAACACAGAAAGAGCATATGAATAATGGATGGCCAACATTTATCGTTAGATTTACGGCCCATCGACGCCCCGACTGTTTCATTTCCCAGCTACGCTGATCCATTTGTCCGCCACATCATTTTAACTCCCTGATTTGACAGCCAAAGAAGTTACCACCCACGTGCATTAATTACCAATAATAAATAGATCAGCGCATCCATTGTCTCCCGGTAGCTCCGCTCCCCCTCCTCCTCCTCCTCCTCCGACACCATCTGATATTTTACTCCCACCGCGGAGGAAATAAAGAAAGAAATCGGAGATAGATTAACTGGCCTGTTGTAATCAAAATGGCGCACCTGGCACGAACGTTTTTCATTACGGCGGGAGGATGTACGATTTCCTCCCTCCTCCTCCCCCTGCCCTTTTCCCCGTGTCGCAATTCTGCATCGCCGTGTTCCTGGTTGGAGAAGATCCATTTTGCTGGCTGGCGAGCCCGGGAGTCAACATGCTTCTACTTAACCTACTCAGTCTGGGGCGAGAGGTTTAATCAGGGATGATGGGACTGAGATRGGCTCTGCTCTCAGATGGAGGACGGAGTGGTAGATAAGGTTGTCCATCTAGTCAGAGCAAATAAGTCACCTGGTCCTGGAGGGGTTATCCTCACAACACCTCTACTAACCTCTCTGAATCTACACACCACTGAACAGTATAGCTTAGCATATAAACAGCAGAGCACAGCACTTCTCTGTCTGTTGACTCCACTGTGGAGCATTGGCAAAGATGAGCACTAACCACATACAAAGAAGAGACTAAAAAACATTAGACAAGGATGCATATTGGTGAACACAATTATACAATACATGTATTATGATGAGTAACAATGCCTTTATAATTGTTCTACAAAAATGGCCCACAATGCAGTTGTGCTGCTTTACTCCCTCTGTTACGTGACCTGCTCCTCAATAATTCAGCTGCTTTGTTAAGCATTGACAAAAACAGTGTTTTTCTTGGTTAAACAGGCATTTAGGTGGCTCCTGTGCTGCACAGTAATTGGTCTTATCACTTTACCAAATTCTTTCACCTCATTTGCTCTCATGTAAAATGCATATGGCTCTGGGGTTAGTATGGAGTGTGGCGTTTTAACGGCCATATAACAATTGACAGTGCAGCTGCTCCACAGAGCTAAAGACACAGAGTTTAACTCAGGCTATATAAAATACACAGAGTTGCATATAGGAATCCAAGCTATTTGAAGATCAAACTGGGCTTCAATGTCTAGACACACCAATCTTAATGTGAGAACATCTGTGTGTATATCGAGCTGTAAAGTCTGAACATCACAGTGTGTTAAGAGTAAATACATTATCTACCCAGCCATTACAATTCACCCCTGCATCTTCCCGTTCTTATCTCATCCCATGTATTATAAATTAAGAAATGCTTTATAGATTATTTAATCAACATGCTATGGTTGATATATAGGACTGACCTCCACAACAACAGCTATTCAACTGCACCTGAGGGCATAACTACCTTCCTGACAGAATCCATACAGTAGGTCACTGTACATGTAAACCAAAGACTGGTATATTTAGTGTGAATGCTTCCTTGTCTGGACTATGAGCCTGATCTAGAGGTGCAGTGTATCAGTGGTAACCACTAACCACATGCAAACCCAGCAGCACACACAGAGAGAGGGAGGAACACTTGGCACCAAAGTGTAATGACCTTTCTCAGAGTTGATATCATTACCTCTCACTTGAGTATGCTGTTTGGTGTACTAGATCATTGTGCTGGGAGCCTTCCAGATAGAGACCGACCAACACGAGAGGAGGGAGGAGAAGGGATATCAAAGAAAAGAACACTTTGTGCAAAAACATCCCTAAAAAACACATGGCAACTATATAACAAACACCCATTAGCTAAAAAGGAACTGACTCACACTGCGGCATAACACTGGTATTCTTGGATGCTCCATAAACAAAGTAATGGATTTTACACCAATGTTTTGGTCAATAGAACTTCATCAGGGCCTCCATTTGCTGCCATTTAAACAGATGATCAAAACTACCCCTACTACTGGAGAGAGAAGAGGGATTCAGGATAGAGCTTTTGGACACATAGCACCAAACTTTAAACTGTCCCGCAAATAAATGAACAAGAGAATGCTGACATTGAAGGCAGATTATCATGAGAGAGCTTCAGCCTCCTGGATCGATGGTGAAATCCCTGACTAATTAAACGAAACCAAGACAAAGAAACCCAGAGATAGGAGAGCAAAGAGTGGAGCAGCGGAGACAAAAAAGGGAGCGAGCACAAATTGATCGAGCAAGCGCAGCCAATTGGTATGCAAGGACAAGGTTCAACTCCCTCAATATAAACTAAGCCTAATTGGATTTTCTGTCTATGAAAGCAAACAATTTTAAGGAAGGAGTTAGCGCCGTTAACGATAATTTGTTTAATTGGGAAGTTCATTAAGTGCCAGTGTGACTGGAGGGGGTAAGACAGGGACAACTAGGAGGAGAGGGGGAGAGGAGGAGAGAGAGAGAGAGAGAAAGAGAGAGAGACAGAGGCAGAAGAGGGTCCTGTGGGGGTTTGTCGTGACTTTGCTCTCTCTGCCAGCTGCTCTGAGACAGACGGCCTCCCTCTCCACAGAGATTAAACAAGTGAAGGGAACACAGGTACTGTAAAAACACCCCTGGAGCCTGATTTAGAATACTGAAGCATTTTACAAGCCACAGCAAAAATACATGCAGCCATGGCATAATAACTATGAGMCCTAGTGTCTTTAGAGGTTGCCTATTTAACATTTATCGATAACTGTAGAGCACTGTGCAGTACATTTGGGCCTTACACAAACCACTGGTAATAAACAGAAAAGCAACACCACTTGGTTTTCATGTCTTTAATACACCTTYCTCCCTCTTTCGATCTTTTACTAGACGCCAATACAGAACCGTCCTTTCATTTGCAGATGTGGGTGATGGCTGTAGCCCTGTTTGTCCTTCACCCGGGGCAGAGTGTTTCAAAAGGTCTCTGTGATAGGCTCAGACATCATTCATGCTACTCCTTTTCATGTGCCATCTCTCACCCCTCTCCTTGTGACAAGCCCAGTGACAGCAGCGGAATGAGGGAGGGAGAGAGGAGAGCAGAATTCTCTAGAATGCTCTTTTATTATTCTCCTACGATGATTGATAACTACTGCACAATTTAAAACACGCCTTCCAAACCATTCTTCCCCGAAACATGAGTAAATATTGGACTATAAATTGTACCTTCCTGTATTATACACTGAACAAGAATATAAACGCAACATGTAAAGTGTTGGTCCCATGTTTCATGAGCTGAAATAAAGCTCATTTCTCTCAAATTTTGTGCACAAATATGTTTACATCCCTGTTAGTGAGCATTTCTCCTTTGCCAAGCTAATCCATCCACCTGACAGCTGTGGCATATCAAGAATCTGATTAAACAGCATGATCATTACACAGGTGCACCTTGTGCTGGGAGACAATAAAAGGCCACTCTAAAATGTGTTGATTTGTCACACAACACAATGCCACCGACGTCTCAGGTTTCGAGAGAGAGTGCAATTGGCATGCTGAAGGAAGGTCCATCAGAGCTGTTACCAGATAATTTAATGTTTATTTCTCTACCATAAGCCGCCTCAAACGTTGTTTTTGAGAATTTGGCAACAGGCCTCACAACCGCAGACCACGTGTATGGCCTTCGTGTGGGCGAGCAGTTTGTTCACAACGTTGACATCAGCAGAGTGCCCCACGGTGGTGCTAGGGTTATGCTATGGGCAGGCATAATCTACGGACAACGAACACAATTGCATTTTATCAATGGCAATTTGAATGCACAGAGATGCCGTGACGAGATCCTGAGGCCCATTGTAAGGCCCATGTTTTAAGGTATCTGTGACCAACAGATGCATATCTGTATTCCAAGTCATGTGAAATCCATAGATTAGGGCCTAATTTATTTATTTTAATTGACTGATTTCCATATATGAACTGTAACTCATAAAAATCTTTGAAATTGTTGCATGTTGCGATTATGTTTTTGTTCAGTATACTGCTAAATTGTTTATCCTATTCTTCTGATGTTTATTCTATTCTACTGTTGCATTGTCGAGAAGGAACCTGCATGTAAGCATTTAGTTGGACGGTGTATACCATGTGTATCCCATACATACGACAAATATAACTTGAAACTAGAGTCAGGATCATACAGCTTCTTTGAAAGTACAGCGATATAAAGATAAATGTGCAGGGTCTTCATCACAAGCAGCATAGCATAAACCCATGGACACAGAGTTAAAGCTTTTGCGAAAAKAATCCATTACATCACATAGAGTTTGTATTTCCTCAGCCTTAATAATAGGATCACTGTCTCCTTCTTCCTGATCCATCTGTAGGGAACCCATCAATATCCTCCTAAAGCACTTCATTCCCTCCCTCGCACCAATCCTCGTCTCCTAATTGGCTAATGAGACATCATTGAAGGCCATTTTTCCCTCTGTCCACCAAAAGGTTAGGGGTCAAAGATAGATTGTGAAGAGGAGCTGCTGCAATATGACAACAAATAATGAAGCCCCCCATTAAACGGTCATCCTCTAAGGCAGGGATCTTCAACTAGATTCAGCCGTGGGCTGATTTCTTCTCGTGCGGATGGTCAGGGGCCCGGAACATAATTACAAACATTTTTAGACTGCAAATTGACCACAAGAAGCCCAGATATAATATTTGACCCAAAAAAATAACAATTTCAAACCTTGCTTACATTTGTATAAGATCACATATAGCTCTTGTGGGAATACTTTGGAACAGATTTCCCAAATTAAAATCACTTGGAGCTGATTTGCTGGTGTTTGTACAGTCTTTTATGGACAGCACTTTTTTCGAACTTGGGGGGCCAAATAAAAGCGGCGGGTCGCCAGTTGGGGTACCCTGCTCTAAGGCACGGAGAGGATTTACATGAATCCAAATGTTTCCCAGATACAGGAGATGACAAAGATGAATGCACAAATCAAAATAAGAGAAATTGGGTTTAATTGACTGTCAATTCAAGAAAATGCCTATTCAGATAGAAAGCAGAATTAAATATTTTGTAACTGGTGCAAATCAGAAAAAGTAGTTGCACAATGTGTAGGCCTAACCTCCTCTCTGTCGCTCTCTGTTTCTGTCTCTGTGTGACTCATATCTCAGGACTCCCCAAAGGATGAGATTCCTCTCTGCTCCGTCTCTGTCCCACTTCCTCTGCCCCAAGTTGTTCCAAAGAATCTCTCCATGATTCCAGCTGGGTTATTATACCAAATGATCATTAGCATGTATATAGGTGGATTCTTAGTGTGTCGTCTACTTATCCACTGAGCTGGGGAGGTTTGGGGTCCCAAGACACTAGATGCTGTTAGATATGTGGTGGAGATGGGCTGATCCTGTTCTAGTGGAGCTCCCAGAACAGTGTGTGTGACAGATATCAGGCAGACAAAACAACACAATACACTAGTAAAATAGACATGGCTTTCACTTAAGAACTACACATGCGTTGAAAGACCCTGTTGCCCTACTAGTGCAAGAAGACAGGATGTCTATAGACCAATGGCAGTACACTCTGTGAGAAAAATTACGTATTTACCTGATGACCGGATGAACCCAGAGTGGCTTATGATGCCCCAATCTGCATGGGAGGGGTGGGACCAATCATGACTAAGCATTTTTACTGTCAGCTATATACAGTGAGGGAAAAAAGTATTTGATCCCCTGCTGATTTTGTACGTTTGCCCACTGACAAAGAAATGATCAGTCTATAATTTTAATGGTAGGTTTATTTGAACAGTGAGAGACAGAATATCAACAAAAAATCCAGAAAAACGCATGTCAAAAATTTTATGAATTGATTTGCATTTTAATGAGGGAAATAAGTATTTGACCCCTCTGCAAAACATGACTTACTACTTGGTGGCAAAACCCTTGTTGGCAATCACAGAGGTCAGACGTTTCTTGTAGTTGGCCACCAGGTTTGCACACATCTCAGGAGGGATTTTGTCCCACTCCTCTTTGCAGATCTTCTTCAAGTCATTAAGGTTTCGAGGCTGACGTTTRGCAACTCGAACCTTCAGCTCCCTCCACAGATTTTCTATGGGATTAAGGTCTGGATACTGGCTAGGCCACTCCAGGACCTTAACGTGCTTCTTCTTGAGCCACTCCTTTGTTGCCTTGGCCGTGTGTTTTGGATCATTGTCATGCTGGAATACCCATCCACGACCCATTTTCAATACCCTGGCTGAGGGAAGGAGGTTTTCACCCAAGATTTGACGGTACCGTCCATCGTCCCTTTGATGCGGTGAAGTTGTCCTGTCCCTTTAGCAGAAAAACACCCCCAAAGCATAATGTTTCCACCTCCATGTTTGACGGTGGGGATGGTTTCTTGGGGTCATAGGCAGCATTCCTCCTCCTCCAAACAYGGCAAGTTGAGTTGATGCCAAAGARCTCCATTTTGGTYTYATCTGACCACAACACKTTSACCCAGTTGTCCTCTGAATCATTCAGATGTTCATTGGCAAACTTCAGACGGGCATGTATATGTGCTTTCTTGAGCAGGGGGACCTTGCGGGCGCTGCAGRATTTCAGTCCTTCACGGYRTAGTGTGTTACCAATTGTTTTCTTGATGACTATGGTCCCAGCTGCCTTGAGATCATTGACAAGATCCTCCTGTGTAGTTCTGGGCTGATTCCTCACCGTTCTCATGATCATTGCAACTCCACGAGGTGAGATCTTGCATGGAGCCTCAGGCTGAGGGAGATTGACAGKTCTTTTGTGTTTCTTCCATTTGCGAATAATCACAGAAACTGTTGTCACCTTCTCACCAAGCTGCTTGGCGATGGTCTTGTAGCCCATTCCAGCCTTGTGTAGGTCTACAATCTTGTCCCTGACATCCTTGGAGAGCTCTTTGGTCTTGGCCATGGTGGAGAGTTTGGAATCTGATTGATTGATTGCTTCTGTGGACAGGTATCTTTTATACAGGTAAGAAACTGAGATTAGGAGCACTCCCTTTAACAGTGTGCTCCTAATCTCCGTTCGTTACCTGTATGAAAGACACCTGGGAGCCAGAAAWCTTTTTGATTGAGAAGGGGTCAAATACTTATTTCCCTCATTAAAATGCAAATCAATTTATAACATTTTTGACATGCATTTTTCTGGATATTTTTGTTGTTATTCTGTCTCTCACTGTTCAAATAAACCTACCATTAAAATTATAGACTGATAATTTCTTTGTCAGTGGGCAAACGTACAAAATCAGCAGGGGATCAAATACTTTTTTCCCTCACTGTATAGTACTCTGCATTTGTGTAACGGTTAGGTTACTCGGTCTAACACTCAAGCGTGTGGGGTCGAACAGCCTCATTATTGCAATAATTAATCGATATTGAATAAAAATGATTGTTTGAAGAAATGACAAAGTAACTCTCACTTGATTAGAATATTCCACGACAACTCCTCTACACAGGCAGCAGGTGAGAGATGGCTAAGAAGCAGGTTGTGAATAATGGAAGGGAGAGAGGAGAGTACAAGGCCGTGACTGTCCCACGTTCACATTGACCGAGTACAGCCTAGTATGGCCCCTGTGGCAGTGGGAGAGAGACCCTGTCCCCAAACGGTGAGCGAGGGGCTGCTTTATCACAGTCTACACACACACACACACACACACACACACACACACACACACAGCAGAGTCGATCTGTCCATTTATAGCTGGATGATGTCTCACCCTGGTCCCAGGGCAGACAGGGAGGAAAATTAATACAAAAGCAAGGCGAGACATGGTGACAATTGGTGACAGTCCCCTGAGTTCCCTCTTTCCCCTGGCCTATTTACTCCCTCAGTACCATCAGAGAGCCACAGAGTCCTCCATCCTCTCAGAGTGGAGGGAAAAAAACTAAATGTCACACCTCTATAGAGGTGTTCAATTGTGACTGTCCCTCCCGGTCACACACTTCCTCAGCGAAGAGTATTTCTGTCCTCCTTGTGTTGCCTCTATTTTCCACATCCTTCCAGGCAAGCCCATACACAGTCACATGGAGGACATCCTCTATCTGTGTCCTCCACTACAGCGTGGCCACCAACAGCCTGGCAGGGAGGCACGGAGCTGGTCATCGGCTATGGTCTAGCTGGAGGAGGGATAGGGGATGGAGGAATGGAGGTTGGCTGTTGGGTTCAACCTCTCATTGCACCCAGCGATCGATGAGCAGGAAGATTTGATGAGCTGTAAGTGTAGTGACTCTGTCAGCAGCCGCTGTGGTCCTCCCAGCTCCCCCAGGATCGATGAGGCAGGCTGGGGGGAGGAGAGGCAATCAGGCCTGGTGCACTGACCACGGATTATTCCTCTGCCTCGTATCTCTTTTCTTCCTCTCTTCTAATCTCTTCTCTTCCTTCTTTACTCCAAACCAAATTCTCATCCAGCTAATAACAAGGCACTTAACATAGAGACAATAACAACAGGAGGGGTTTTCTCTGCTGAGCCCAAACCTGGTCTCACGCTAGTGACCCTACTGACTGACAAACCAATGACATGTAGGTTCAGCATGAACAGAACACTTAGTGGGGCAAATTAGCYATTATATTGATTTACTGTAACAGCAAGTGTGCGAGGACCCCACTTGAAACAAATAATTCAAACAAATACTGGCCTCGCACTTGGCTGTGAGAAATCACCTCATGGGCTAATTTAGCAGAAACACGGGCCATTTAAAGAGACATTAGTGTGCTTTGGGTTCAATTAGTCTTGGCCATTACAGTTCCTTAAATCATGAAAACATTAACTGAAAAATGGGGGATCCTCCAGAAATATTTGAATATAAATGGTAAATCATTTTCAAATGATGCTAATCCGTGAGTCTAATGTCAGACGTATTCACATCTGTATTGCAATGGGGCAGGGAGACTGGTGGGTTCCCTATAGGTAGTCCCCAGGCCTCTTAACTATAGAACAGGTTGATCTTACAATATAGGTCTAATCAGTCCCTTCCCTCTAAATCAGTGGGTTAGCTAGCAGCATCAGTAGAGAGATTTTAGAGGTAGAAAGCAGTCATTAGAGAAGGGATCCGGGCCTGGGTTCATTTAGGAAGAGCTGAGTGGTAGCCTTGGTAGGCTGGATTTTCTACCAGCTCAGCTGTATGAAGGAACCTTCCTCATAAAAGTATATATGGATAAGTCTGCTCATCTCTCCCAGGGCCTTTATGTTGAGAGAACTAATACACGGTTAGTTAGTTCGGATTCTCTGCCTATGCCCTCTGTGTGTCTGTGTGTCTGTGTGTCTGTCTGTCTGCATGTCTCGCTCCCTCTCTTGTGACAGATTAATATGAGAAGCAAAATGTCATGTACACTACATGGTCAAAAGGCTCGTCGAACATCTCATTCCAAAATCACGRGAATTAATATGGAGTTGGTCCCCCTTTGCTGCCATAACAGCCTCCACTCTTCTGGGAAGGCTTTCTACTAGATGTTAGAACATTGCTGCAGGGGCTTGCTTCCATTCAACCACAAGAGCATTAATGAGGTCAGGCACTGATGTTGGACGATTAGGCCTGGCTCACAGTCGGCGTTCCAATTCATCCCAAAGGTGTTCGATGGGGTTGAGGTCAGGTCTCTGTGCGGGCCAGTCAAGTTCTTCCACACAGATCGACAAACCATTTCTGTATGGACCTCACTTTGTGCACGAGGGCATTGTCATGCTGAAACAGGAAAGTGCCTTCCCCAAACTGTTGCCACAAAGTTGGAAGCACAGAATCATCTAGAATGTAATTATATGCTGCAGCATTAAGATTTCCCTTCACTGGAACTAAGGGGCTCTGCCCGAACCATGAAAAACAGCCCCAGACATTATTCCTCCTCCACCAAACTTTACAGTTGGCTCTATGCATTCGGGCAAGTAGTGTTCTCTTGGCATCTGCCAAACCAAGATTTGTCCGTCGGTCTGCCAGATGGTGAAGCGCTATTCCTTACTCCAAAGAACGCATTTCTACTGCTCCAGAGTCCAATGGCGGTGAGCTTTACACCACTCTAGCCGACGCTTGGCATTGCGCATGGTGATCTTAGGATTGTGTGCGGCTACTCAGCCATGGAAACCCATTTCATGAAGCTCCCGAAAGAACAGTTATTSTGCTGAYGTTGCTTCCARAGGCAGTTTGGAACTCGGTAGTGAGTGTTACAACCGAGAACAGATGATTTTTACACGCTACGCGCTTCAGCACTCAGCGGTCCCGTTCTGTTAGCTTGTGTGGCCTACCACTTCGTGGCTGAGCCATTATTGCTCCTAGACATTTCCACTTCACAATAACAGCACTTGCAGTTGATCGGGGCAACTCTAGCAGAAATTTGATGAACTGACTTGTTGGAAAGGTGGCATCCTATGACGGTCTCACGTTGAAAGTCACTGAGCTCTTCAGTAAAAGCTATTCTACTGCCAATGTTTGTCTATGGACATTGCATGGCTGTGTGCTCAATTTTATAAACCTGTCAGCAACGGGTGTGGCTGAAATAGCCAAATCCACTCATTTGTAGGGGTGTCCACATACTTTTGTATATGAAGTGTATGAATGCTAGACATTTTTGGACGTTATTGCTTAGCCCCCCTACTCCCACATGTAGTATATTTGGGTAGAATGTCTGTTTCCTGAGAGTTGTCAAGGTTTGCTAGAGCTATGTTTACATTCAGACTACTATATGTGTCTGTGTATGGTGCATTTCATCAGTATTCATAGGCCATATACTACGAGAGGCCAGTGTGGTTAATGCAAGATTGAGATTACTTATATAGAGAGAACGACGGTAAATTACAGTGATGGAAAAAAGGTGTTACATAAAAAATAATGGGTGAGAAACACTTCCCACCTAGATTCAGTAGTAATCAACAGAAACACAAAAATGATGTCTCCCACTACACCTCCCATATCCTTGTTGAACAAACCCCAGTATGGCCTTGCAGCCTGGTAACGAGCCAGTAGCCATTCACCCAGCACCCATGAATAAACCATGGTGCCCAATCCCATACCTGGCACACGCCCACACACACAAACGGGCTCTCACTCCTAATCAGTTTAACTGGAGGTCAGAATGTTCGGGGGGTGAGGAACTGATTGTCCCCCAGTCTTAGACAGTCCAGTACTGGGCTGCTGCGCCTCTGTCCTCTCTCCTGGGCAGGCCCTTAATTAAAACACCTTGGAGCGCCCAGACCACTAAAACCTCCTAATCCTCTCCTCTCTCATCCTTCATTTTCTGACTTTGTAATTATATAATTATGTGTGGCTCTGCTAGTGATTGTGTTAGGGACAGCTTTGGAGTCCTACATCCCAGTTCTTCTTCCTCCTCTTCCTCCTCCTCACCCTCTTGTCATCTCCTATCCAGACTGTCTGGGACTGAACCTTGGGATAAGGAGCACTGGGTCTCCTAGAGAGCTTGACCCCTTCAGGTGAAAACAATTGACTTATTCAAGAGGCTCTTTGCTTAAACTTCACATTGCACTTGAACATGCTCTGAATGAACCCCTGGTATAGACAACCAGAAGGAGCAGCACTGTAAATACATGTATTTACATTGTGGCTCTAGAAGCCAACCCCCGGGTGCTACAGAGAACAGTGATCAGACATCAAGACAAAACCAAAACAAACCCAGTAGTGATGAACCAGGACTGTGAATACCGTCGCAGAGAGAAGAAAGCAAAAGCCAGAACAGGAAATGAAAGCGACTGACTCACAAAGTAATCACACATATTTAGAAGGCACCAACGACACCAATTTGCCCCAGCAACACCCCCAGGCACTCTACCCCCTTCATCCCGCCTCTGAGACAGGGAGAGGGAGGATTATGCTGTGTCCACTCATCACTGAGCCTCCTGGTTCTGGGGATAGACACCCGAGCTGGGCTGACATCATGCAGCCTCCCAGCCTTCCAACCACAGGGCCATGGTTGAGGCCCGGATGGGCTACATTCTACTAGAACACTGTCAGCACAGAACAGGGCTAATGGTTAGAATTAACAGTCTCTTCTGCTGACAGAGTGCCTAATCTTGCTGTCCCCTCACCCCAAGCCCCTATGTTCATGTTCAGCCTATAATGACTGTGATTGTAGGAAAGAGACAATGAGGGAGAATTAAAACTGTGAGAGAAAGCAAGTAGAAAAAGAAAGAGGGGGGGGGGTGAGGGAAAGGTTGTGAGAGAAAGATCTGAAGGGATGAAGAGAAAGGGTGAGAGAAAAGAGAAGAGATAATATTCTATAACACACTCTAGAGTCTAAAGTACAGTACAGCATGTGATGATGATGGGGAGGTGGTTGATGGATTTGATGTAGAGTGAGGGAGTGGGCCCATTGGCCCCTGTACATGAGTAGGTTCAACCTTGGCCTTTTTTACTAAGGCACTTAACGTAGAGACAATAACAACAGGAGGGGTTCTCTACTAATAAGAGCTCTGAGCCTCTACAGCTAGCTAACAACAACCCTGCCCCAGCCTATCATTACTTTACCACTCTCATTTCAGGAGGTTGTCTCCAATTTAAAGCCGTGCAGGGCATGGCTGAGAAAAAGGAAATGAGTTGCCTTAGAGTGACGATTAAAGTTTTCAAGTTCACTGCACAGTCTGATAAGGTGTTTAAGTTTGCAGTATCCCCTTATTTTATGATTTCATCTGAATAATATTAGTAATAGTCTGAGTCAATCTGAAAAATGTAAGAGGATATCCTCGCTGATAATATGGCCACTTGTTTTGTCTTGCTTGTCACTCTTTTTTGTTGGATGGCTACATGGTGAAATGAGACTGATAAATACCACACTGGGTGCCATCTTGGATGTGACCCACCAGTAGATGGCATAATGCTCCAGAACTTGACCCCCAACTACTCCTCTTTTTCAAGACTCAACAACTCCCATGTCTGTCAGACACCTTGGTCAAAGCCAGGTGAAAATGTCCCTCTTAAAACACATCCAGATACTGTTCCTACACATTCAGTTGTACAGTCCTCTCTCTAAAGTACATATCACCTGGTCCCAGAGGGCACTTCAATCTGACCTGTCCCTCTGCCTTTATAAAAGCCCCATTCCAGTACGGCCATACCTCACTGGCTACAAATTACTATTTGAATAGCCGAGAAAATCCTCATCAGAAAAACCCTCTGTCTGTTAAAGAAATCCCTTTCATTAGCATGCCTATCTCCATCTCCCCTCCCCGCCTAGAAGATGAGAAGGTTATTTCTGGCCATCAGGCCAGGGTGTCCGTCAGTCAGTCCCTCTTACTCCTGACACACGGAGTGAGGTCTCTGATAGAGCGATTCATTATGGTATGTCCTTGGGGCTAACGCTCTTACTTCTAACAGCCCTTTTAACTACCTCAAGGCTTTTAAAATCCTCCTCACATAGCAAAAACCAACCAGCGCTTTGTATTGAGAGTACAATGGCCCGTCTATTCCAAATTSAACTGTGACTTTTTGAAAAGAGATTGAGAGGGTTCAAATCAGAATGTCTTATTCATATGTTGATGATGCTGCAGTACACAATCATAATTGTTCTTTGTAATAACGGGCATCTCTTGACATCCGGGCACTTTTTGTAAGCGAAGCCACCGAGGGGAAATTAACACAAATGCTAGCCACAGCGACACAGGAAGAGTTTGCAGTACTTTGTTTCTCTAGTGGCTGTTATTATCTAAAGTGCTGTGATGTTGTGTTCGGTGCACAGAGAGCGTTTTTTTTTAAGCTCCTCTTGTCCCCGTTTCATGTTGCAAGTTTTGGACTTGCCAACAAATTACTAATTGGGTAGCGGGCTCCCTGAGGAAAGCGCGGAGGGCTATGTCAGCAAAGAAGACCGCTAAGAAAATACAAACCAGCCTCTGGTTGCAACAAAACACAGAGCTTCCCCAACACACACTCTCGCTTTCTCTCTCTCGCCACATGAACAGCACTGAGTGAGAGAGCCTGGCTTATTAGGGCCAATACTCCATGCCCTGGGGTCACAAGTGGAGATGCTGTCACAGAACAACCCTACAGTAAACACACTGTGTAGTATCTGAGCCAGCAAGACTAGAGGTCTGGCTCCAAACAGAGGTGAAGCAATAGGAGTTGTCTGTCTARGGGGAGGTGGATTATACACTGTGTGTCAGGTAAATGGCAGGCTTGGCCACTCAGGTTGAGGGATCAGGACAGCTTATTTGGTGAATAACTGCTAGTCATCCAATTGTGTCAGTCAGTAAAAATAGGTTTATACGGTCATGATTGCACTGACCGGATGTCCTATTGTATTTGTCTGGAAAGCTTACAATCTCCATTGCTCATTTGGTAGAATTGTGATGACAGGAAGGCAGTACACTATCTTAGCACAGGGAGAGGAGATCCAGAGCCCAAACACAGAGGAAGTTGTTATTGTGAAGGCTGCTAGGCTATAGCTCCAGCCAGCCACAGTGAGCTCCAGCTCTAGGTATCCATGAGGACAGGCTGGATCACACAGCATGTGGAGATGTAAACTCTACCAGTCTGTCTCAATGAAGCCCAAAGCACAGCTCAACCAGACAGTTCAGCTCAGATCCAGAACAAGCTYGCCTGTCTGCCAAACTCGAATCAAATCAAAATCGAATCAAATTGTATTTGTCACATGCGCCAAATACAACTGGTGTAGACCTTACCGTGAAATGCTTGCTTACGAGCCCTTCCCAACGACGCAGAGTTTAAAAATAATAATAGTTTCTTGGCAATGTACTGACATTCTTTAAAACCCTGTTACAGAATAAGACAGAACAATTCTTTCTTATGGAAAATATCCTTCTTTCGCATTGTGATGTTGTTTGTACTGACATGTACGTTTCTCTTGTGTCAGTCAACATATTGTGTTGCAAGCTGTTTTGGATTGGCGTCGTTGCAGAGTGGTTCAGTGTATATACACACCATATACACACCATATACACACTCTACATTGACACAACCCACACACATTCACATAGACTACATATGCACACACACACAAAGTATCAGTCGGGCAGCTTCATTAAATAGTACCCGCAAAACACAAGTCTCAACGTCAACAGTGAAGAGGSGAAAACGAGATGCTGACCTTCTAGGCAGCATAGTGCACGTTGAACATCCCCAGCTGTGAAAAGTTGATCATTTTTAAAGAAGGAAGGTTGCGATGAAATGAAACCTAACAAATCAAATCAAATTKTATTTGTCGCATACACATGGTTAGCAGATGTTAATGCGAGTGTAGCGAAATGCTTGTGCTTCTAGTTCCGACCATGCAGTAATATCTAACAAGTAATCTAACCTAACAATTTCACAACAACTACCTTATACACACAAGTGTAAAGGAATGAATACGAATATGTACATAAAAATATATGAATGAGTGATGACCGAACGGCAAAGGCAAGATGCAGTACATGGTATAGAGTACAGTATATACATATGAGATGATTAATGTAGGGTATGAAAACATTATATAAAGTGGCATTTTTTAAAGTGGCTAGTGATACATTTAATTACATCAAGATGGCAAGATGCAGTAGATGGTATAGCGTACAGTATATACATATGAGATGAGTAATGTAGGGTATGTAAACATTATATAAAGTGGCATTGTTTAAAGTGGCTAGTGATTTATTTATTACATAACATTTTCCATTATTAAAGTGGCTAGAGTTGAGTCAGTATGTTGGCAGCAGCCACTCAATGTTAGTGATGGCTGTTTAACAGTCTGATGGCCTTGAGATAGAAGCTATTTTTCAGTCTCTCGGTCCCCGCTTTGATGCACCTGTACTGACCTCGCCTTCTGGATGATAGCGGGGTGAACAGGCAGTGGCTCGGGTGGTTGTTGTCCTTGATGATCTTTATGGCCTTCCTGTGACATCGGGTGGTGTAGGTGTCCTGGAGGGCAGGTAGTTTGCACCCGGTGATGCGTTGTGCAGACCTCACTACCCTCTGGAGAGCCTTATGGTTATGAGCGGAGCAGCTGCCGTACCAGGCGGTGATACCACACGACAGGATGCTCTCGATTGTGCATCTGTAAAAGTTTTGTGAGTGTTTTTGGTGACAAGCCAAATTTCTTCAGCCTCCTGAGGTTGAAGAGGCGCTGCTGCGCCATTTCAGTTTGTCCGTGATGTGTACGCCGAGGAACTTAAAACTTTCCACCCTCTCCACTACTGTCCCGTCAATGTAGATTGGGGGCTGCTCCCTCTGCTGTTTCCTGAAGTCCACAATCATCTCCTTTGTTTTGTTGACATTGAGTGTGAGGTTATTTTCCTGACACCACACTCCGAGGGCCCTCACCTCCTCCCTGTAGTCCGTCTCGTCGTTGTTGGTAATCAAGCCTACCACTGTAGTGTCGTCTGCAAACTTGATGATTGAGTTGGAGGCGTGCATGGCCACACAGTCGTGGGTGAACAGGGAGTACATGAGAGAGCTCAGAACGCACCCTTGTGGGGACCCAGTGTTGAGGATCAGCGGGGTGGAGATGCTGTTACCTACCCTCAACACCTGGGGGCGGCCCGTCWGGAAGTCCAGGACCCAGTTGCACAGGGCGGGGTCGAGACCCAGGGTTGTTTAGTCTGTCTGGGAGCAAGACATCGTGGTCCGCGACGGGGCTCGTTTTTCTTTTGTAGTCCGTGATTGACTGTAGACCCTGCCACATACCTCTCGTGTCTGAGCCGTTGAATTGCGACTCCACTTTGTCTCTATACTGACGCTTAGCTTGTTTGATTGCCTTGCAGAGGGAATAGCTACACTGTTTGTATTCGGTCATGTTTTCGGTCACCTTGCCCTGATTAAAAGCAGTGGTTCGCGCTTTCAGTTTTGCGCGAATGCTGCCATCAATCCACGGTTTCTGGTTGGGGAATGTTTTAATAGACGCTGTGGGTACAACATCACTGATGCACTTGCTAATAAACTCGCTCACCGAATCAGCGTATTCATCAATGTTGTTGTKAGACGTTATGCGGAACATATCCCAGTCCACGTGATCGAAGCAATCTTGAAGCGTGGAATCCGATTGGTCGGACCAGCGTTGAACAGACCTGAGCGCGGGTGCTTCCTGTTTTAGTCTCTGTCTATAGGCTGGGAACAACAACTTCTTCCCTGACAGAAGTGGTGCAAGAGGCTGGCAGCCACTTGTAACTGAGCAGTCATAAAGTTTCAGCAGCAGCACCAGTGGAACTCTCAAAACAGATCTCATGTTATGGGAGGCTCGAACACTGTTAGTATAGACACTTCTCAGACCGGGAGACAACTGAGATGCATACCAGTCTGTAGTGTGCATCACACTAAAGTGTATACTAACTCTTGGTTCTCTGGTTTGAATTGTGTTTTGCTTCTCCTCTCCAAGCGGCTGGTGTAAGTGAGCTTGTTGCCAGGGAAACCGTAACTGCCAAAGACCCCCCCTCTCTGCTCTTTTCCATGGAGACGGGATACTTTGATAATCTCAGGGATTGAAGGATAGGAGAGGAAAGGTGGTGGGAGTGAGGAGAGCCTGGCTGAGGATCTGAAGCACTGGGCTAGTCCACGAGACTGCCATTATGATGTACATACAGTACACACGTACACATGGCATGAACACTCGAGCACTTACACACAAAGTATTTTCAGATAGAAGGGAGACTCATGTCAGTATCTTCCCTTAATGAAGACTCCTGTCACAGTAAACAGTTGGTCTCTAGACACATACCCAGGCAAAAACAACTTGCTGACTTCATACACTAATGTAGGCAAATACCATACCTTAAAGTTAGAAACGTGGCTAAGTGATGACATTTACTGAATCTTAGTCACCTGCCTATTTGTCAAATTTCCTTTTCTGTAAAAAAAAAAGAAGAAAATTATATTCCAGGTTTCAGGAGATCATCAATCTTTCTTTCCCTTTTATTTCTATTTCTTGTGTTTTGGGGAAAGAGATTGCAAGAAAGGTATTTCACTGTACTTCTGCACGTGAAAATAAAACGTGAAACTCTCCAGAGAGGCTCAGGGAGCACAGCTTGATGACTAGCTCTATTCTGTTCCACAAAAAAGGAAAAGAGACATTTAAAGTAATCTTAACCTCCTCTGCAATAAAAGACCATGAAACATACTGATGCGGAGTACAGAAGTTACAATTACAATGCTATCAAACAATGAAAAAGTAATTTTCCATTCTTATCAACACACTGTCACACACCGTAAACTCCCGCATAAGACAACCATTCTATTCAGTCGCTCACGGGTACAAAATATTTAAAATCTCAACATCAACACTCCTTCCCACTCTCAAAGCAAGACAAAGAAACAATTTATCTTCATTTGGAATATAAAAAAAGTGATCCAGACATGAAAATCGGGAGTACAATAAGCTGCCAACGGGTCTCTGGGGAAGGGGGATCTCAGGCTGTGTTAGTGACAGGAGGGAGAGGAGATGAAGAGCACAACAGTGGATTGTGCTGCTCTCGCTGGCTGCAGACTGACTGCATTATCCCACATTATTAATGTACAAGAGACCATGAGTAGCACCGAATGCCAACCAACTCTTTATTATAACTGTCTGTCAGACATAGAGAGGGGAGAGAGGGGAGAGAGGGGACGAGAGAGGAGAGAGCGCGAGAGAGCGAGAGAGCGAGAGAGAGAGAGGTGAGACAGAGAAGGGGAGAGTGGGGGGGARGGGGAGAGAGAGGAAGGGAGGGAAGGGGAGAGGAGTGACACACATGCATGCATACACCTGCATGTTTGTTTTACTATCCTTGTGGGGACCCAAAAATGTATTTCCATTCAAAATCCTATTTTCCCTAACCTCAATCCCTAACCCTAAACCTAACCCTAAATGTTAACCCTAATTCTAACCCTTACCCTAAACGTAAGCCTAAAATAGCAATTATTCTTATGGGGACCGGTGAAATGTCCAACTTTTTCTTGTTTTACTATCCTTGAGGACTTCAGGTACCCACAAGAATAGTAAAACCAAACCACACACACACACTAAATAAAWCACTCCCTGCTGTCCATCTGATTCACTGTCACCATGAACATACTGGCTCATTTACCATAATGGAAATGGGAGGAAATAGAGACACATTAGATTACATAACCCATCAATGTGATAAAATACATTCCATAACCATCAATAAGGGAAAGCTGAAGTGTTATGCATTGAGCTCATTCCTTGATTACTTCCACATAACAAACAGGGAAAGTAGAACGGTTGATGGAGTTCGACACTAGTATATCTCAGTGGGGCTTATTAAAACTGCTAATTTTATATTTTAATTAATGGTTATTTTAAGTTCATCGATGGGTCCTAATAATGCACACCTCCCCTCACTTGGTCTCTGTCCTGCTAAGCAGTGTTTTTATCTCTGAGTGTAATTTGTTCCAGGCTGGGAACAACCTAAGTAGAGAGATTAGGGACAGGCCTCTGTCAGGGTGCTAGCTCTGTGCCTCTCACAGTCTGTCACCCCTCCCTCCCTCCCACTCCCCTCCCTCCCTCCCTCCCTCCCTCCCTCGAGTGTCTGCCAATCTCTCTCTGTAGCTCCTTTCTGTGTAGCATTCATTCATGCAATACTGGTTGTCTGTTCCTTTAGGTTTGAGCCCAGCCAGTCAGTCAGTGAGTCAGCCAGCCAGTCAGTCAGCCAGTCAGTCAGCCAGCCAGTGAGTCAGTCAGCCAGTCAGTCAGTCAGCCAGCCAGCCAGTCAGCCAGCCGTCAGTGTGAGTCAGTCAGTCAGTCAGTCCAAGTCAGTCAGTCAGTTCCATCAGCAAATCAGTCCCATCAGTCAGTGTCAGTGAGTCAGTCAGTCAGTCAGCCAGTCAGTCAGTCAGTGAGTCAGTGAGTCAGCCAGTCAGTGAGTCAGCCCAGTCAGTGAGTCAGCCAGTCAGTGAGTCAGCCAGTCGTGAGTCGCAGTCAGTGAGTCAGCCAGTCAGCCAGCCAGTCAGTGAGTCAGCCAGTCAGCCAGCCAGTCAGTCAGTCCATCAGCCAGTCAGTGAGTCAGTCAGTCAGTCAGTCAGCCAGTCAAGTCAGTCAGCCAGTCAGCCAGTCCAGTCAGCCAGTCAGTCAGTCAGCCAGTCAGCCAGTCAGTGCAGTCAAGCCAGTCCCAGTGAGTCAGCCAGTCAGTCCAGTCAGTCAGTCAGTCAGCCAGTCAGTGAGTCAGCCAGTCAGTGAGTCAGCCAGCCAGTCAGTCAGTCAGTCAGTCAGTCAGCCAGCCAATCAGTCAGCAGCCAGTCAGTGTCAGTGAGTCAGTCAGTCAGCCAGTCAGTCAGTCAGCCAGCCGCCCATCAGTCAGTCAGCCAGTCAGTGTCAGTGAGGGCTGAGGAGTTGTGTGCATGCCATAGTGTGCACCGGAGAGCTGCTGATTGTGACGCTGGAGAGGACAACTAACAAGCATTTGCTAAACCGGCAACCCAACCATCCTCTGCTCTCCTCTTCTCTCTACTCGTTCCCCTGCCTCTCTTCCTTCCCCTCTTCACCCCTCTTCTCCACCCCAGCCCATGTGTTTCTGTTCATTACGCTTTGGTGCACCCCTCCTCTCCTGCTCAGAGCCACAGTGTGCTATGGCGATGTTATTGGTATTTCCTCACCAAGCTTTGTTATTTCTCAGTCTACTGAGTGACAGGCTTCTGAACGGCACTAATATAAAATGGGTCTCTGTGTTACCGTAGCATGGGGGGTGGGCCACTCTTCATTTCACGCTGCTACAGACAATCTCCATCCTCTGCTGTGAGGAATAATCTATAGAGGAGGAGCTAACTGACTGATGTCATCAGGGAGCTTCAATATTGATGGGCATTATGTAGAGCTTTACATTCAACACATTTTCAGTAATTTGGAAAAAAATATACACACAAACGTGCACATGCTCAAAGACGCTCACCACACACAACACACACACACAACACACACACACACACACACACACACACACACACACACACACACACACACACACTCCGTCAATAGAATAACAAGCTTGCCTTCTCTCAGTGTGGTCAATTCACTCTGTGACCATTACCGTTATCGTGTGTCAGAAATAAAATTAGACCTGAGAACAGGACTTTATTTCCACCTCACACAGAACAGACTGTGACACAATTTACACCCTCTCTGTTGGCCACTAGGTCCTCACACTAGCCCGTCTCCCATTACTGCTCTCCTCCTCTCCCTCTCCCCAGCCAGCCTCTGACACACTCTCCCCATTCCTCTCTACTTCCTTCTTAGGCTCTCTCTATCCAGTCAGAGCATCCACACTGTTCAATACCCCCCATTGTTCACCTAAAACTCTCAATCATGCTCTTCACCCTGGACCCATTAACATGACCACAAACAAATCAACCCCAGATAAACCCGTACGGCTCAGAGATTAAGACAGATTACACCTCAGCTATGTAATAACAGTCATTCCACAGCTGGTGATTGGTCCTGCTCTAATCTTTATGATGATAAGGTCCTCTCAGACAGAACAGGACAGTGCTGACTTGCTGACTGCCTGACTGACTGCCTGACTGCCTGACTGCCTGACTGCCTGACTCACAGGGCTGCTGGATGAGCTCAGACACAGACATGGCTCTTTAATGTCTCCTCTCTTTAACATGAACCATTACCTCCTAGCTGTAATATCTCTGACCCAGTGAAGCCCCAGTGGAGCAGCCCATTATGAGTGAGCGGAGGAAGGGGACAGCTGGGTCAATGAGGGCCAGGTGTAATGGCTCTCACTCTGCTCTTTTCTGGATTGGAGGAGAGGTGCCTGCCACAGCGAAACAGGGAGTCCACAGGCAAGTGCTGCATAATGTAGGGTGCCTGTTCTCCTCAGCCTCAGGCTTTTAGGACTGTCACTGGGAGGGAGTGCACAATTTCAATGGGAAAAGGACGTGCCACTCTCTCTCCAACCTGTGTGTTATTTGTTGCTTGAGGCCTGAGAAGGCTGGAGGAGTAGAGGAGGAGAGCAGGATGGTAGGGTCACACCTCAGGCTGAACAGCAACTAATGGCAGCCTGACCCAAGACCCTGTAACACTTTTACAAAGCCAGCTAGTCATCATGGCCTAGAAATCCTGTAGTAGATACTAAAGTAAAGTAAACACAAGCAGAGTTGGTAACTCAATCCGTCATACATTCTGTTCAGTCACCCAGAACCCAATTCAATAGGATAATTTCCAATCAGTGCCTAGATCAGAATGACTAAATGATTACAGAGGATCCTGCTAACAGACAGACAACACTGTCGACACTACTCTGACAAACTAGCCTGATCTAAATACTTACTGCATGTAGCAGAATTTCCACACTGCTGAAAACTGGTGGAGAAATGTATCTCTGGCAGGCAAATAATCTCAACACAATGACTTGCCTTTAAAAAAAAAAAAAAAAAAAGGTCTGAATGTACAGGATTGACTTTTACCCATTTTTGTGTAAGGGTACTGTAGGCTTAGAGCTGGAAAAGTCACATTACCATATTCCTCCATGACAGAGGTCGCATCCCAAACGGCTCCCTATTCCTTATTTAGTGCACTACTTTCGACCAGGGCCCGTAGTAAGTAATGCACTATGTCGTGAATAGGGTGTGATTTGGGACACAGACAGAGTGTGTCAGGTCCATAGAAACGGGCTCCCATCCCCAGCCCAGATACTGTTGACCGTGACACGCCAGGCCTTTGATAGCACCACGGCACCAGTGAAAGGTGGAGGATGAACCAGGGCCATCTTTGTCCACACGGGAACAAAGGCAGTCTTTGCCGGCTGGTGCACAATGTGCCCCACTACAATAGCACTCAGCATCAAAAGCCTGCTTCTCTCTGACTCGTCTCTCTCTCTCTCAAAGAGGTGATTTCATAAAGGTGTCCTCTATTATACCAGATATCTGATAAGTCACATTGAAATGTAACATTTATCCCAAGTAAATATCCCTGAAATCCCGCAGCGCCAGAAGGAGAAAATGCATATAATTCTGAGCAGCGATGCTCGCGAGCAGAGGGCCAGTCTTCTCTCCTCTCTAGCTGCCATCAAACACACCTCCATCACCACTTATTTCAGCTGAAACCTCACCTCTCATCTACGGCTGCTTAACATGAAACATCGGTCTTCAAACAGAGTACCCATTTCCACCACAATCCCAAATCGAGCACATTTTGGAGAGAAAGCCTAGGCCTATTCAAATCACAGTCCACTTCACAGCCATTTCAAGTCCCCACACAGAATCGGGGAATGCATAAAACATGAAATGAGACAGAAAACCCCTGCAGGTCTGAAGTGTATGAGACCACAGTGGGACGGTGACAGGGACATGGTAATGTGACATTTGGGGCTATATGTGACTGTGACAAGGGATAATAATCTCCTCTATGCGATAACCTTGTAATAAGAAATAACAGCCGGTCTATGACCCATTAATATTACATCAATCTGTATTATACCACCGAAGAGGATGAAATACCTTCACACAYGTCCATCATACTCTCTGATTTAATTAGCTTTGATATCATAGAGAGTTTCAGGATTAAAGACGGAATCCACAGCACCGTTGTTATTGTATTTGTTGCCGAACTGAGGAGCATGTCGCAGCATGGTTAAACAAATTGCAGTACATATTGTGCTCCTCTATCGCGCATGCAATGTCCAAGTGAAAAACTGTGTTCGCTGTTGTAATGTCGCAAATGGGCATGGCCATTTCAACCTTAAGGATTCCAGCTGAACAAACGTTTCACTTGGGAGAGAGTTGTAATAGCAAAACTGCAACAATTGTTTTTGGGGGCTATTGGTGATGCATTGTTGAAATACAGATATAGGGTCTTAAATTGAGCCAGTTTGTTACAGCAGAAAAATKATCCTGCAGCAATAGGAAATGTTATTTATTATGGGAATTATAATTAATGGACATTTTAGTAGGGGTTGATACATTTTTAGTAAGGTAAAATCAAGTCTGAAATAAAAATGAATTTCAGGAAAGGTCTCCTGCAACAGGGTGATCAAAGTAAGATCCTACATCTATAACGATTAACTACTAACAACTGATGCATGTGCATTTAAAGCTGTGTAGGGTAGTCCTTGTGAGATTTAAACTGTCCATATTCCTAGACATCAGTATGACCACTAAAGGTGAATGGAACACCACTGGTTTGGCACTGAGGAGGCACTGAGGGAGCCATCAGCTTAAATTCTAAGGTTCCTACTGCTAACTCCCCATAACGATCACAGGGCTGTGGAGCAGCTGTAGCCTCCCCCCTCTCCCCTTACCACTGCTGGTTGGCTGCTTCTCCTTCCAGCTCAGCTGCCGTAACACAGATTGCATTAGCAGCTGAGTGATCAAATTAAGTGTCAGCACGCTTGCCCGCCCCACAATCAGCGGCACTTTCCAATGTAGATGGTGCTACGCTCACAATCAATTTCCTTCCCTAATATAATCGAGTGTCACACACAGTTCCGTGCCCCGTTTTTATTCCCAACACACTGCGACATGGAAAACATGAGCTCTCTGAGCTATCTGTGACACACAGAGACACACACATACAGTGACACTCATTCAAATGCACACACACACGCAAACCTATGCAAGCACACACACACACACACACACACACACACACACACACACACACACACACACACACACACACACACACAATCCGTCAATAGAATAACAAGCTTGCCTTCTCTCAGGCTCACGGTGCTTTCTTGTTAACAGTTAGCTCAGATCAGCAGCAGAGAGGCAGAGAGAGTACAAGTTAATGTTGTCACGGTCACGGTCTCTAGTCTTAATCAACACCATTTATTTCCCCAGCACGCTTAGCCTGCAGCAGCCTCACACACACCTCGACTGAGACTGATAGAGAATGAGTCATGCCCAAGTCTGTCTGTTCAGACACTGTCAGATATGACTGAAAAATCAACATGCTAAAATCACAATGATAGACGAAGAGCATGGCCTGGCTTTTACCCAGCTGCCACACCACTTCAAGCCACATGAGTCAGTGACTGCTAAAATCACAACATTACATTCCAAAAGCAACTCAGTATACACGTTAGTTTAATCAAAGCCTGGGAGTGGAGTCTTTGATCATTAATAATCAGAGCAAATATGCAACTAGATCTACGATGTCTCCCGTCCTGGGGGGATTGAGTGAACAGAATCAATATTTGTACACATAAAGTATCTCTCCAGGCAGGCTCTCCATAGAGAAACACTGATGTCTCTTAATGAGGCAGAGCTGGCTGAGTGCTTCTAACATACAGTATATACCCCAGCTGCTGCTGCTGCTAGTTAGCAAGTGACACAAGTATATACTCCACCAGGTGCAGGGGGAAAGGGCACACAGGAACATGCAAAGGCATGGATGAAAGATGGAGCAGTATGTAGGCAAGCAGGCTACATCACACACTGTACAGAGGCTCTTCTGGCTGCAGAGATAACAAGAAGCAGTTCAAAGAGAGCTTTCAGACAAGGTTGTTCAGCGTCTCAATATTATGCATTTAAATCTCCATTTATTGTATTCAAATGTAGTGGGTAAAAAGGACTGCATCATTTTGGACATTTCTTGTTCTCTGCTTACAAAGGGTTGTTCTGAGTTGTTAGAGAAGAGTTTCAGCAACTCTTGGAGGACAATGGAAGCTTCTTTATTGTTACAAGTAAAACTAACACGTTTTGGCTTTTGGCCTTCAGGGTTCTATTAAAAAGTATTGCTTTTTTCATTTGGGCCCAACGTCTTTCGTCGTCTTCTCTCTCAGGGAGAAATTCATGATAAAACCACTAACTCACAGCTTTGTCTTCTCTCACACATCATTCACAGACAGTCTCTGCAAATAAATCATTCAAACGAGGTGGTGGGGTTCTTTTTGGCTTTAGACAGACAGACAGGGGACTGAGGGGAGCTACAGGTCAACATGTTCTCACTCTCACAGGTCAACTCCAAGTACAGACATGTCCAGCATTTAACACCATTCATTCAAAAAACAGTAACATACAGAAGGCCTACAACATTTCCGTTTTGACTTGATTTTCTTTATTGAGAGACAATGATACTGCTTTAGCAGAGACGTTATGAAAGTAGAACAGACACACATTAACATCTCCATTTGCTGAGTATAGCTAATTACAGCCACCCAGACAGTAGAGTTAGCCTACTGTGTGCACCAGAGGGGAACCACTGTCTTCCTAAACAGTGGGCAGGTAGCCTAGTGGTTAGAGCGCTGGACTAGTAACCGAAAGGTTGCAAGATCGAATCCCCGAGCTGACAAGGTAAAAATCTGTCCTTCTGCCCCGAAACAAGGCAGTTAACCCACTGTTCCTAGGCCGTCATTGAAAATAAGAATTTGTTCTTAACTGGCTTGCCTAGTTAAATAAAAAATAAAATAAATAAACCACAGCAGAGAAATTGTTTGAACTGTAAGTGGATGTAAACATCATTGTGTTTATGGAGATGTGCCTCCACATTATTAATCTGACATTAGACACAACACGGTCATGGTTCATCAGTGCTGATAATAGAGAGGTGAGCAGTGATTACATTTTGAACAATATCACATTACTGCTGGCTGCTGGCAAAAGAGAACGGTACTTACGATTCCACACGGCCCTCCRTGGAATGTTCCTTCATGGGCTACACTCCATGCCTTGAGCAAATATCTGCTCYAGAACCCTCAACCTGAAGCCTCCCCATCCTGGCTGAGTCAACAGGCTATAATGAATGCATCCTGACCTCTCCTCCTCACCCCCCAGACCTGAACCAGCCTCTCTAAACCCAGACAGCAAACACAGGGGGCAGTCGATTACCTCCCAGACCAAATAGCAGGCCCTTCTCCAGGGGAAGCCACTCTGAGTGACAGCCAACACCGGGTTCTCAGGGCCAAGTCTCTTGCTCTCACTTTCAAATCGTTTTTGGCCAGCAACAGTTGTGCAAGCTCAGCCAATCGACAGTCAGTAAAATTCTGATGTAATTGAAAGCCAGGGGGCAATAGAAAACTTCACACAGGCAACCAATCACAAAGGCTCCCAATATGAGTCATACAATGTGACAATGAAAAAAAACTGAGCTGGAGAATACAGACTTCCAACAAATCCAACAAAGTTTAAGTGGATCAGACATTAAAAGTTGGAAGAGGAAGTTTCCTTTCCTTTAGTGCAGTTTGATTCTCATCCTATGCTAGGCTATTTGCACTGATGGTGCTCAGAGCAGCAGGCCCAGAGTGCATTGGCAAACAAGCACTAACTGGACCCTGAGATAAATAAAGGTTTGGCTAATTGAAGGGTGTTGGACTAACTGATTTCCTGCTTGTTCCCTCCATACCTCCCTCCGCACATCTATCAGGAAGCCTTAAGAGGGTGCCCCACTGAGCACAATTACTGCTGGAAATACCACTGCACAGGGGGGTGGGCCCATCATAGCAATCTAAAGGGCATTAGGTAGGAGGAACTTAGCAACACCACACACTCAGGGAGTGACCAAGAGGCTTGTTAAGAGCTAGCAGTTCTATTCTAACCATTACTGACTAGCATGCGATGCCGATTTCCTCTAGCCATTAGTGAGGCTTGACAGCTGTCACATCTGCATTGGGAAGGATAACCAAGTCTATTCAGTCCATCTCATTGATCAGACAGGCATGCTCCCTTCTCTAAAAAAAAACGCAGTGCTAGAGGTGTGTTCTCTTCTACCCGCAAAGCACATTCCCCCATAATACTTGTCTTCCTCCCCCCACCAGTGCGTGATGGCCCGAGGTGCCAGAGGCTGCGTGTGGGTGTGGGGCCAGTCTGCACATGCACAACCCACACACAACAACCCAACCTACCCCCCAGCATAGAGAGAAAGAGAGAGAGAACCCCCATGGCTTCCAAGCCTGCATCTCCCTCATTAGCAAACCTGACAACACGCTCTCCTCTCGTCGGCATTTGTCAAACATGACACTTTCTAATGTCCCACACACACGCTTTCCCAGGCAAAGTGGTTATCAGAAACACACCGTCTCTCTCCTCCCTTCCTCTCTTATAGGAAAAACCTGGGGAACGTGAAAGAAATGGCTAGTGTTAGAGAGGAAATGTCAACAGCAGATCCGTCTCAACACCTCTGATCCTGGGTTGTGTCTGTGTGTTATCAGTGCATATCTAGTACTGACACAAAGAGGGTACTGGATTAGCAGCCTTCTGCTCCATCCAGAGGGGTCCTCCTCACTAATCTGTCTTCATCTAATATTCCCTCACCTACCGTCCCTCTGCCAGGCAGCCTGGCCTTTACACTGTGATGCTGGAGACTACAGCCATCTGGTACAGGGTAGAGGGCTGGCTGCCTGGCTCCGACATGATGGGAGATCCAGGTACATGTTTGGCTTAACCACAGATCTAGTATCAGATTAATACCCAATCCTAACCTTAACCATTAGGTGGATGGAAACATATCTGATCCTATATCAGTGGTTAGGGGAAGCATCTACCTGCTCTGACTTGGGAATCAGTGTGGGATGAGGGTCAGGGTTTGGTCATTCATAGGAGATTAAGCACAAAYCTCCAATAGACCAGGAGCACATAAAGTGGCAGACCAGGGATAGGCAACGCCAACCAAAGCAGAGGAGACCGTCTTTATTATGGGGTGCAGATATTAGAATCAGGGATCTTAAGAAACACAGGACAATCCAACATTCCACTGGTTAAACAGCAGAACGCTAGAATGAGATTAAAACAATTCTTAGTAAGACAGCCTTTAATTATTTATGGTGGTAGGCTGGGGCGGAGGAGGGAATGAGTAGAAAGAGAAGAAAGGAAGAGAACAAGCCAGCTGTAGCGACTTTCTGGAGGAAAAACAAATCAGAGAGATGCTGGGATGGCCTATGAGAGCAAGGAGCAAGTTGATGCTCACTGCTGAATGATTCCAGGAAATCAGGCCACAGATGCAGAGTCCTCCGAGAGGTGTGTGCACATGCTCACACTTGGACCTGAGTGGATACCACCTGAGGTTAACCATAAATCAGTCAATCTATCTCTAGCCAAAGACACTGGGACTAGCACTGCCTTTGATAATCCTGAATCTACCTCAGTCAAGCTGCGTTTGTTTTTTTCTGAAAAAAGATGCCGAAAGAACTGTGAATAAAACACACACACAGATGGAGTAAATAGCACTTGTGTTCTCAGAAAGATACCAGTACACAAAGACAAACACGGCCCACTCTCTCTTTGTAGATCGCAAGATCAAACACTAACTCCAGAACACGCTACACAGAGAGACAGAGAGAGACAGACAGAGATACAGACAGAGAGACAGACAGACAGAGATACAGACAGAGAGACAGAGAAAGACAGAGATACAGACAGAGAGACAGAGAAAGACAGAGACACAGAGACAGAGACAGAGAAAGACAGAGACAGAGACAGAGAAAGACAGAGAAAGACAGAGACAGAGACAGAGACAGACTGAGAATAAAAGAATGCAGCAGGGAGCCATCTGTTTTATGTAACCTACCTTTTGCAGAAAGCCGTGGTCAGTAGGGATGACTTTGGTCATGTTGTTTGATGTTTTCTATTCTTCCGAAAAATACATGTCCTTGTTCTGCTGTAGGGTCAGTGGGGCATGTTGTCTATGCTGTTGCTGTAGCTGTTGCTGTGCCGCACTCGCTCACAACATGTTCTCATTACGTGCATCAATGGAGGATGCCAGGCTCTTCAAAATCAACCCTATTGCTTTCAATTCAAGCAGAATCAAATCTGAGCCCAAGGTTATTCTGAACTTCTCCTTTAAAGGCCATGAACTTTAGTGTAAAGGCCAAGATGTATCAACCCATTTTGCTGAATGGAATAAGCAGACACCGATGGACCTCACTGAGGTGTCGGATGACGGCTGGACACACACACACACACACACACACTCATACTCATGCTGCCAAACATACCCTTGTAAAACTGACCTCCTACCAATCCTCGACTTCGGTGATGTCATTTACAAAATAGCCTCCAAAACCCTACTCAATAAATTGGATGCAGTCTATCACAGTGCCATCCGTTTTGTCACCAAAGCCCCATATACTACCCACCACTGCGACCTGTACACTCTCGTTGGCTGGCCCTCGCTTCATACTCGTCGCCAAACCACTGTTCCAGGTCACTACAAGACCCTGCTGGTAAAGTCCCCCTTATCTCAGCTCGCTGGTCACCATAGCAGCACCTACCTGTAGCACGCGCTCCAGCAGGTATATCTCTCTAGTCACCCCCAAAACCAATTCTTCCTTTGGACGCCTCTCCTTCCAGTTCTCTGCTGCCAATGACTGGAACGAACTACAAAAATCTCTGAAACTGGAAACACCTATCTCCCTCACTAGCTTTAAGCACCGCTGTCAGAGCAGTTCATAGATTACTGCACCTGTACAATACCCATCTACAATTTAGCCCAAACAACTACTCTTTTACCTACTGTATTTATTTATTAATTTATTTTCCTCCTTTGCACCCCATTATTTCTGTCTCTACTTTGCACTTTCTTCCACTGCAAACCAACCATTCCAGTGTTTTTTTTTTGTTTTTATTTTACTTGCTGTGTTGTACTCACTTGCCTCCATGGCCTTTTATATTTTTATTTATTTATACATATATTTGTTTGCCTTCACTGCCCTTATCTCACCTCACTTGCTCACATTGTATATAGACTTATTTTTTTTTTCACTGTATTATTGACTATATGTTTGTTTTACTCCATGTGTAACTATGTGTTGTTGTATGTGTCGAACTGCTTTGCTTTATCTTGGCCAGGTCGCAATTGTAAATGAGAACGTGTTCTCAATTTGCCTACCTGGTTAAATAAAGGTTAAATAAATAAATAAATAAAAATAAAACACACACCATGATGCTCAAAGTCTATATCTGAGAGAGGCCCAATGGGGGCTTTAAGTGTGTGTGTGTGCGTGTCCATGAACATGTGGTCGTTCTGCAGGTCAGCAGTGTCCTTATACAGTCTTCCATGTGTGAGCGTAGGGCAGGGCTAGCTATGACGTAGTGCTGCGGTCGACGGTTCAACCAGACTATCATGACAGAATGCCCTGCGGATGCACCCTGAAGCCCTGGAGCCTGACAGCCCTGCACTCAGCACTCCTTCTGGGTATGTTCCCTTCTCACACCCGCTGCATTCCCGCACACCCCCCCTCTATAGCCTCCCACACTGGGGGTTTCTCAGCAGCAGGAGGGCCATAGAAAGTGTGAGGTGAGTGGGAGTAGGGGGGCTAAGCAGTAACATTCAAAAACCTCCAGCTTCCATACACAACACAGTGTACAAAAGTATTCAGACCCTTTGCAATAAGACTCAAAATTGAGCATTCTGTTTCCATTGATCATCATTGAGATGTTTTTACAACTTTATTGGAGTCCACCTGTGGTAAATTCAATTGATTGGACATGATTTGGAAAGGCACACACCTGTCTATATAAGGTCCCCCAGTTGACAGTGCATGTCAGAGCAAAAGCCAAGCCATGAGGTCAAACGAAATGTCCGTAAAGCTCCGAGACAGGATTGTGTCGAGACACAGATCTTGGGAAGGGTTTCAAAACATTTCTGCAGCATCAAACAGCCCAAGTCCCCACAGTGGCCTCCATCGTTCTTAAATGGAAAAAGTTTGGAACCACCAAGACTCTTAGAGCTGGCCGCGCAGCCAAACTGAGCAATCGGGGAGAAGCGCCTTGGTCAGGGAGGTGACCAAGAACCCGATGGTCAGTCTGACAGACCTCCAGAGTTCCTCTGTGGAGATGGGAGAAGCTTCCAGAAAGACAACCATCTCTGCAGCACTCCACCAATCAGGTATTGATGGTAGAGTGGCCAGACAGAAGCCACTCCTCAGTAAAAGTCACATGACAGCCCGCTTGAAATTTGCCAAAAGGCACCTAAAGAGCTCTCAGACCATGAGAAACAAGATTCTCTGGACTGATGAAACCAAGATTGAACACTTTGGCCTGAATGCCAAGCATCACGTCTGGAGGAAACCTGGAACCATCCTTGCAGTGAAGCTTGGTGGTGGCAGCATCATGACGTGGGGAAGTTTTTCAGTGGCAGGGACTGGGAGACTAGTCAGGATCGAGGCAAAGATGAACGGAGCTAAGTACAGCGAGATCCTTGATGAAAACCTGCTCCAGATCACTCAGGACCTCAGACTGGGGCAAAGGATCACCTTCCAACAAGACAATGAGCACACAGCCAAGACAACGCAGGAGTGGCTTTGGGATAAGTCTCGGAATGTCCTTGAGTGGCCCAGCCAGAGCCAGGACTTGAACCTGATCGAACATCTCTGGAGAGACCTGAAAATAGCTGTGCAGCGACGCTCCCCGTCCAACCTGACAGAGCATGAGAGGATATGCACAGAATAATGAGAGAAAGTCCCCAAATACAGGTGTGCCAATCTTTTAGCGTCATACCCAAGAAGATTCGAGGCTTTAATCACTGCCAAAGATGATTCAACAAAGTACTGAGTAAAGGGTCTGAATACTTATGTAAATGTGATATTTCAGTATATGCTTTGTCCTTATGGGATATTGTGTGCAGATTGTTGAGAGGGGGAAAAAATGTAGTTTTTTTTTTAGAATAAGGCTATAATGTAACAAAATGTGGAAAAAGTCAAGGGGTCTGAATGCTTTCCGGGTGCAGTGTATATAGAAAAGTATGTGGACACACTGAGTGGATTTGGCTATTTCAGCCACACCCGTTGCTGACAGGTTTATAAAATCGAGCACACAACCATGCGATCTCCATAGAAGAACATCGGCAGTAGAATAGAGCTCAGTGACTTTCAATGTGGCACCGTCATAGGATGCCACCTTCAGTTCTGCCCTGCTAGAGCTGCCCCGGTCAACTATAAGTGCTGTTATTGTGAAGTGTAAACGTCTAGGAGCAACAACGGCTCAGCCGCGAAGTGGTTGGCCACACAAGCTCACAGAAAGGGACTCTGGAAGCAACGTCAGCGCAAGAACTGTTCGTCGGGAACTTCATGAAATGGGTTTCCATGGCCGAGCAGTCACACATAAGCCTAAGATCACCAAACGCAATGCCAAGCGTCGGCTGGAGTGGTGTAAAGATCGCCGCCAATGGACTCTGGAGAAGTGGAAACGCRTTCTCTGGAGTGATGAATCACGCTTCACCATCTGGCAGTCCGACAGACGAATCTGGATTTGGCGSATTCCAGGATAACACTACCTGTCCCAATGCATAGTGCCAACTGTAAAGTTTGATGGAGGAGGAATAATGGTCTGGGGCTGTTTTTCATGGTTCAGGCTAGACCACTTAGATCCAGTGAAGGTAAATCTTTACGCTACAGCATACAATGATATTCTAGACGATTATGTGCTTCCAACTTTGTGGCAACAGTTTGGGGAAGGTCCTTTCCTGTTTCAGCATGACAATGCGCCCGTGCACAAAGCGAGGTCCATACAGAAATGGTTTGTCGAGATCGATGTGGAAGAACTTGACTGGCCTGCACAAAGCCCTGACCTCAACCAAATCAAACACCTTTGGGATGAATTGGAACGCCGACTGCGAGCCAGGCCTAATCGCCCAACATCAATGCCCGACCTCACTAATGCTCGTGGCTGAATGGATGCAACATCTAGTGGAAAGCCTTCCCAGAAGAGTGGAGGCTGTTATAGCARCAAAGAGGGGACCAATTCCATATTAATGCCCATGATTTTGGAATGAGATGTTCGACGAGCAGGTGTCCACATACTTTTGTTCATGTAGTGTATCAAGTGCATAACAGAGGAATATTCTCTTCTCTATCGTATTCATCATTCTCTATTATTGGATTGATAAGTCAAATGCCATGGTGGCATTATAATGTGTTTTCCTTCCCCGCCACGATGGTTGGTGGGATTTGATTGCAGTTCTCTGCAGAGATAGAAGACAGACAGGAAGAGAAGGAGAGAGTGGGAGTCTTGTCATCAGGGACGGAGGAGAGGTGTTGAGAGGGGACTGGCACTAAAAAAATAGTGAGACTGATCCACATATAACAGRGAATCAGTGTGTGAGTGTTATGAGGAGTCCCATCTAAAAGGTTAACATCATTTGGAGAGCATCCAAAAGATTCTACTGACAGTAATGGCCTTCAAATGAAGTCAAACGGCCATAACATCTATGTGCCAAAGGACAGGAGACGATATTGCATCAGTCTCACRGAGCAATGATTCATGTCTTAGTGTGACTATATCAAAAGCAATATTTCCATGGCAACCTTTGCTCACATATCACATTTGAAGAAGATGGCGACTGGGTCAAAGTGAAAGTGAGAGGCAGATTTGACCTGCAGCTCAATTGGAAAAACATTGTCAGGAACAGGAGCCCAGAGCGGTCTACACACACGCACAATTGCATGCATATTAATACACACACATGCTACCTGTCAGGCTGTGCTCACAGGAGGGGAGTCTAATTGTCAGCAGGGTGTTTGAACCACAGCAGGGGTCTCAGCCTGGAAGAGTAGCTGAGAGACTGAGGGAACCAGGAATCAATGAACACAACACAAACAAAATGACCTGCATCAACCTCCACTAGCCCCCATAGACAGTACTGTCTCTGGAAATAAGAGCTTCAAGCCCTAGCAGAGTACCACATTAACTAGCACAAGAACATGATCATGTCCTCAATTACAGTTCAGGTCAAACAAAGTTCTACTTTGTATAAGAGTTAAAAAGAAGTGTAAATGTTGGTCCCATAACAATCTAACTGTACACAGGGGTGAAACTCCTCAAACTATACCTCTGTCCTTTTATTCCCCATATTTCATTTCAAAATCATGGGCAATAATATGGAGTTGGTCCCCCCTTTGCTGCTATAACAGCCTCCACTCTTCTGAGAAGGCTTTCCACTAGATGTTGAAATATTGCTGTGGGGACTTGCTTCCATTCAGCCACAAGATCATTAGCGAGGTCGGGCACTGATGTTGGGCAATTAGGCCTGGCTCGCAGTCGGCATATTTAACCTTTATTTWAAAAAATAGGCAAGTCAGTTAAGAACAAATTCTTATTTACAATGACGGCCTACCCCGGCGAAACCCGGACAACGCTGGGCCAATTGTGCGCTGCCCTATGGGACTCCCAATTACATCCGGATGTGATAAAGCCTGGATTCGAACCAGGGACTGTAGTGACACCTCTTGCACTGCCTTAGACCGCTGCGCCACTCGGGAGCCCTGCAGTGCATACTGTACATTGCATATTCTATACTGTATCCATATTGTCATGTCTGGTGTAGGTTGGAGGCAGGGTGGAGGGCTGTTGTGCTCTGGTTCTAAAGCTTACCATATGCTTCCCAGTCTAAAAAGTTTGTGCATATATTATGCCTAAAAATGTTGACGTTTTTGCTTGTTTTGGAGCTCGACAGCATTCTTCCGTTTTTTTCCCGACTGTTCGGGCACACAATTGTTTCTTGAGGCAAGCCGAAGTTCGGTAGTCTACGCCCCTTTGTCGGTGATTGGTCAACAGTAGGGATTCTTAAATTAAGTGTTTGTTGTCATTCAATGACAGACGCCTAGTTTTCATGCACATTTTTTCATCTGAGAAATACTGCAACAAACATCTTAGTTAAATGTAAAATTGCGAAAGTCTAAATTAATTGCAGACTTCTTGAGTTATCTTAGATTAATTCTGACTATTTTGAGGAAGTGTACTGGTTACGGCATCTCAGGAGGGACAAACAGTACTATTGACGTTTTTAAAAATGTCCTACTATTGACGTCTTTTTTATTTTTCAAGTGAATGTATTTTAAGGGAGTATGCGAGCACAGACGTTCACTTCGCCTAGCCGAGTTCTGCTGGAAGAAAACCGATCCCATGAATGCGGACGCCTTAAGAGAGGCCATACGTTCTGAGTTCACCCCAGGGACGCAGGCCTCATGTTAGGCAATAAAAGTGAAATAGAAGGAACAATACGGTAGAATGACATCCTTAATAATGAAGGAAACCCATCTAGCTCTGGCCAGAGCGTGCACACTCGCACACTCGCGCACAGTTGCACACACGTCACATACACCCATACAGGCACGCACACATACATACAATAACACTCAGCGCCGTTTTAATACCCGGGGAAATATTCAGGGATTTGACACCAAACACACCTGCACTGCCCTGTCTGATCTTCAGAAGAAACATGGGTGATCAAGATAGACATGGTGGAGTGCCATTATCTATTCCTAACAAACAAACCTGCATGCATCTGAATAAAAGGAGGGCTACTGCTTGTTAACATAGAGGCAGCCTGGTGCACACAGAGATGCTCAGAATGATGACCCTGGGTGTACGTCTCAAATCAAAATCAAATCAAATTTTATTTGTCACATGCGTCGAATATAACTTTTGTAGACTTCACCATGAAATGCTTGCTTACGAGTTTAAAAAAATKTAATAAAACAACCCTCCCTTGGGAAGTAAACATCCTGAGAGCCTTACAGGAGATATGTAAGACCACAGATGGTCACAGAGATTACTGGTTATTTTAGTAACAAAGGGAGGAGGAAAACTAAAACATATAAATAGGTACCTCTTTCCAAATGGAGCGCTCTCTTTTAGAGATTATTATTATTACTCAGTCAATAACAAATATGCGTCTTCAAATATGAAGCGAGATATTCAGGGCCCATGTTTTCATCCATTAATCAGTTGTAAGAGCATGTAGAGTGGGGGGATGTCATTCACTGGTTCCATCAATGGCTTTCTATGTAAGGATCTCATATAGTGTGTGTGAATGCGTTTGTGTGTCAGAGTGTGAGAATGTGCTTTAATGTGTACATATGACAGGTGCAGGGAATTGACGATGCTGTCACTGCTTGAAAACGATCATGCATGTAATAACTACACAGCGAATTGACCAGTATAAGCTAGTGTTGATTTTTTTCAGTGTAACATTTCAGACTGCCAATAAAAAGAAAATATTAAGATGGGCAAAAGAACACAGACACTGGACAGAGATATGGCTTTTTCTTTGCAACTCTGCCTAGAAGGCCAGGATCCCAGAGTCGCCTCTTCACTGTTGACGTTGAGACTGGTGTTTTGCTGGTACTATTTAATGAAGCTGCCAGTTGAGGACTTGTGAGGCGTTTCTCAAACTAGACACTCTAATGTACTTGTCCTCTTGCTCAGTTGTGCACCGGGGCCTCCCACTCTTTCTATTCTGGTTAGAGCCAGTTCACGCTGTACTGTGAAGGGAGAAGTACACAGCGTTGTACGACATCTTCAGTTTCTTCGCAATTTCTCGCATGGAATAGCCTTCATTTCTCAGAACAAGAATAGACTGATGAGTTTCAGAAGAAAGTGCTTTGTTTCGGGCCATTTTGAGCCCGTAATTGAACCCACAAATGCTGATGGTCCAAATACTCAACTAGTCTAAAGAAGGCCAGTTTTATTGCTTCTTTAATAACAACAGTTTTCAGCTGTGCTAACATAATTGCAAAAGGGTTTTCTAATGATCAATTAGCCTTTTAAAATGATAAACTTGGATTAGCTAACACAACATACCATTGGAACACAGGAGTGACAGATGCTGATAATGGGCCTCTGTACGCCTATGTASATATTCCACAAAAAATCATCAGTTCCCAGCTACAATAGTCATTTACAACATTAACAATGTCTGCACTGTATTTTTGATCAATTTGATGTTATTTTAATGGACAAAAAACAGTAGTGTACATTTTTCAAAACTAATCCAAAATATTACTTGGAGTATTGCACCTGTTACTAAAAAGGTTGTTCCACTTTAGATGGGTTGGGTGGTGCCATATCTTAGCCATTCTGAACGCAGGGTGAATCATTCTTTTTTTTTTTTGCATATCCCCACTTGTCTACCATATGAATCTTCTCTTTGTGCCAGACTGGGTTCAAATGCCTTCCGTTTCTTTTTTTCTGTATTTATTTATCTGTATATATGTTATGTATGTATGTACAGTTGAAGTTTACATACACTTAGGTTGGAATCATTAAAACTAGTTTTTCAACCACTCCACAAATTTCTTGTTAACAAACTATAGTTTAGGCAAGTTGGTTAGAACATCTACTTTGTGCATGACACAAGTAATTTTTCCAACAATTGTTTACAGACAGATTATTTCACTTATAATTCACTGTATCACAGTTCAAGTGGGTCCGAAGTTTACATACACTAAGTTGACTGTGCCTTTAAACAGCTTGGAAAATTCTAGAAAATTATGTCATGGATTTAGAAGCTTATGATAGGCTAATTGAAATCATTTGAGTCAATTGGAGGTACACCTGTGGATGCATTTCAAGGCCTACCTTCAAACTCAGTGCCTCTTTGCTTGACATCATGGGGAAATCAGACAAGACCTCAGAAAAAAAATTGGAGACCTCCACAAGTCTGGTTCATCCTTGGGAGCAATTTCCAAAAGCCTGAAGGTACCACGTTCATCTGTACAAACAATAGTATACAAGTATAAACACCATGGGACCACGCAGCCGTCATACCGCTCAGGAAGGAGACGCGTTCTGTCTCYTAAAGATCAACATACTTTGGTGCGAAAAGTGCAAATGAATCCCAGAACAACAGCAAAGGACGTTGTGAAGATGCTGGGGGAAACAGGTACAAAAGTATCTATATCCACAGTAAAACGAGTCCTATATCGACATAACCTGAAAGACCGCTCAGCTAGGAAGAAGTCACAGCTCCAAAACCGGCATAAAAAAGCCAGACTACGGTTTGCAACTGCACATAGGGACAAAGATCGTACTTTTTGGAGAAATGTTCTCTGGTCTGATGAGACAAAAATATAACTGTTTGGCCATAATGACCATCATTATGTTTGGAGGAAAAAGGGGGAGGCTTGCAAGCCGAAGAACACCGTCCCAACTGTGAAGCACGGGGGTGGCAGCATCATGTTGTGGGGGTGCTTTGCTGCAGGAGGGACTGGTGCACTTCACAAAATAGATGGCATCATGAAGAAGAAAAATTATGTGGATATATTGAAGCAACATCTCAAGACATCAGTCAGGAAGTTAAAGCTTGGTCGCAAATGGGTCTTCCAAATGGACAATGACCCAAAGTTTTAGCAAAATGGCTTAAGGACAACAAAGTCAAGGTATTGGAGTGGCCATCACAAAGCCCTGACCTCAATCCTATAAAACATTTGTGGGCAGAAAAGTGTGTGCAAGCAAGGAGGCCTACAAACCTGACTCAGTTAAGTGTATGTAAACTTCCGTCTTCAACTGTATTCACTTAGGATCACCACAGGACTGGAAATGGATGAACACAACCAATACATTCATGGGTGGTATCTTTACACTTCACTCGAAAGGCAAGGCACTCTGGGAAATATGCAAATAAGGCTTTACACTAAGCAGTGTGTTAATTTAACACTGAAAAATGTGGACCCGTATAGACACTGGACCAGTGCTAAGTCAGGTTGCCTCTTTAAGAAAGCACTGGGTAAAGGTAGGAGCTGATTCAGGGTGCAGGTGTCCCGGTTAGAGGACAAGGATAGGTAGAGAGACTTCAGGAGAATGACAACATGAGAGGTTGTGGTACTATGCCTGCTCCTGTAAACCCTTCTTCCAGCTGTTGAAGAGTTCCATGACCTCTATTGTGGGGCAGGCTCAACCCTGTGCTGTTGCCCTGGGGCAGATTCACCGTCAACCTTTTTGTTCCTTCTAAGAAGGTTGCTATCATTTTAGCCTCCTCCAGATCCCTCTCAGCTTTCTGTAGCCGTCACTGTCTTTCTAGCCCTTTGGCTATGGTTTCACATGCTTCCAAAGTCTTGTCATGTTTGGGTGTCCAAGCGCCGACACTCCTCGTCAGCCCGAGTGTCCTCTATGATTTGGCGTTTGACCTCTTCCAGCGTTAAGAGCTTCATACGCTCTCTGAGAGTGGCAGCTTATGAGTCACTCAGGGCCTCTGATGAGACTCTACTCCATGCACTCCCATAGCTCAGAGATGACCAATATGAAGTGTGGCCCTCTGTTCTCAATGAATGAGATGATTTGGATGATGAAAGATTTAACATAGTGTCGCCCTGATCCCCCAGTATGCCTCCTCAGTGAGGTGTCTTCAAGAGACTGGTTTAAAAGTAGGCCTTCTTCTGTTACAGACTCCATGGGTTCTGAGGAAGAGGGCTTGGATGGTGAATGTTTAGCCAGGTAGGGTGCCATAGATAGCTGCTGTGGTTGTGTGGATAATCTCTTCTGAGATCGGGTTGTGTGGGGCTAAATCTCATTGTCTCTAAAATGAGCCAGGGGCTGTTTCCCTCTCCGGCCCTTTCTACCCAAAACAGGCTCCTCTTTAGGCCTAGCTCCTGCTCGATGTGCACTTGCTGTACTTGGCTGTGAGACAGTGAGGTTCCACTTGCTTGAATCTCATACATATGTGCCGGGCCCAGCTATGGCAGAGTCAGGCTGAGGTTCGCCAGTGAGCGTAGAGGAATTGAGGTCCCCATCCATGGTAAAACCTATATCCCACTCCATATCTTAAGATATGKAAGATCCGGAAGATCAGTATCTTCCGGCGCCGACCGAGATGGCCGCCTCGCTTCGCGTTCCTTGGAAAATATGCAGTATTTTGTTTTTWTGTGTGTTATTCCTTACATTGGTACCCCAGATAATCTTAGGTTTCATTACATACATGTACATTCATTACATTACATACAGTTTCATTACATACAGTCGGGAGGAACTACTGAATAAGAGCAACGTCAACTCACCATCGTTACAATCAGGAATATGACTTTCCCGAAACGGATCCAGTGTTTTGCCTTCCACCCAATACAATGGATCTGATTCCAGCCGGCGACCCTATGCGACGCCGTAAAAGGGGCAAACGTAGCGGTCTCCTGGTCAGGCTTCGGAGACGGGCACATCGCGCTCCACTCCCTAGCATACTACTCGCCAATGTCCAGTCTCTTGACAATAAGGTTGATGAAATCCGAGCAAGGGTAACATTCCAGAGAGACATCAGAGATTGTAACGTTCTCTGCTTCACGGAAACATGGCTCACTCAAGAGACGCTAACGGAGTCGGTGCAGCCAGCTGGTTTCTTCACGCATCGCGCCGACAGAAACATACATCTTTCTGGTAAGAAGAGGGGCGGGGGTGTATGCCTTATGATTAACGAGACGTGGTGTGATCATAACAACATACAGGAACTCAAGTCATTCTGTTCACCTGATTTAGAATTCCTCACAATCAAATGTCGACCGCATTATCTACCAAGGGAATTCTCTTCGATTATAATCACAGCCGTAAATATTCCCCCCCAAGCAGACACATCGATGGCCCTGAACGAACTTTATCTGACTCTTTGTAAACTGGAAACCACACACCCTGAGGCTGCATTCATCGTAGCTGGGGATTTTAACAAGGCTAATCTRAAAACAAAACTCCCTAAATTCTATCAGCATATTGATTGTGCTACCAGGGCTGGTAAAACCTTGGATCATTGTTATACTAACTTCCGCGACGCATATAAGGCCCTCCCCCGCCCTCCTTTCGGAAAAGCTGACCACGACTCCATTTTGTTGCTTCCAGCCTACAAACAGAAACTAAAACAACAAGCTCCTTCGCTCAGGTCTGTTCAACGCTGGTCCGACCAATCTGATTCCACGCTTCAAGACTGCTTCGATCACGCGGATTGGAATATGTTCCGCATTGCGTCCAACAACAATATTGACGAATAYGCTGATTCGGTGAGCGAGTTCATTAGAAAGTGCATTGACGATGTCGTACCCACAGCAACGATTAAAACATTCCCAAACCAGAAACCGTGGATTGACGGCAGCATTCGCGTGAACGGAAAGCAGACCAACCTGCTTAACCAGGGCAAGGTGACCGGAAACATGACCGAATACAAACAGTGTAGCTATTCTCTCCGCAAGGCAATCAAACAAGCTAAGTCCCAGTATAGAGACAAAGTAGAGTCGCAATTCAACAGCTCAGACACAAGAGGTATGTGGCAGGGTCTACAGTCAATCACGGATTACAAAAAGAAAACGCCCCGTCGTGGACCAGGATGTCTTGCTCCCAGACAGGCTAAATAACTTTTTTGCTCGCTTTGAGGACAATACAGTGCCACTGACACGGCCAGCTACCAAAACTGCGGGCTCTCCTTCACTGCAGCCGAGGTGAGTAAACACATTAAACGTGTTAACCCTCGCAAGGCTGCAGGCCCAGACGCATTCCCAGCCGCGTCCTCAGAGCATGCGCAGACCAGCTGGCTGGTGTGTTTACGGACATATTCAATCAATCCATATCCCAGTCTGCTGTTCCCACATGCTTCAAGAGGGCCACCATTGTTCCTGTTCCCAAGAAAGCTAAGGTAACTGAGCTAACGACTACCGCCCCGTAGCACTCACTTCCGTCATCATGAAGTGCTTTGAGAGACTCGTCAAGGACCATATCACCTCCACCGTACCGGACACCCTAGACCCACTCCAATTTGTTTACCGACCCAATAGGTCCACAGACGACGCAATCGCAACCACACTGCACACTCCCTAACCCATCTGGAGAAGAGGAATACCTATGTGAGAATGCTGTTCATCGACTACAGCTCAGCATTTAACACCATAGTACCCTCCAAACTCGTCATCAAGCTCGAGACCCTGGGTCTCGACCCCCCCTGTGCAACTGGGTCCTGGACTTCCTGACGGCCGCCCCCAGGTGGTGAGGGTAGGTAACAACATCTCCACCCGCTGATCCTCAACACTGGTTCCCACAAGGGTGCGTTCTGAGCCTCTCCTGTACTCCCTGTTCACCCACGACTGCGTGGCCATGCACGCCTCCAACTCAATCATCAAGTTTTGCGGATGACACTACAGTGGTAGGCATGATTACCAACAAACGACGAGACGGCCTACAGGGAGGAGGTGAGGGCCCTCGGAGTGTGGTGTCAGGAAAATAACCTCACACTCAACGTCAACAAAACAAAGGAGATGAATTGTGGACTTCAGGAAAACGCAGAGGGAGCACCCCCTATCCACATCGACGGGACGTAGTGGAGAAGGTGGAAAGTTTTTAAGTTCCTCGGTGTACACATCACACGGACAAACTGAATTGGTCCACCCACACAGACAGCGATGTGAAGAAGGCGCAGCAGCGCCTCTTCAACCTCAGGAGGCTGAAGAAATTGGCTTGTCACCAAAAGCACTCACAACTTCTACAGATGCACAATCGAGAGCATCCTGTCGGGCTGTATCACCGCCTGGTACGGCAACTGCTCCGCCCACAACCGTAAGGCTCTCCAGAGGGTAGTGAGGTCTGCATAACGCATCACCGGGGGCAAACTACCTGCCTCCAGGACACCTACACCACCCGATGTCACAGGAAGGCCATAAAGATCATCAAGGACAACAACACCCAAGCCACTGCCTGTTCACCCCGCTATCATCCAGAAGGCGAGGTCGATACAGGTGCATCAAAGCAGGGACCGAGAGACTGAAAAACAGCTTCTATCTCAGGCCATCAGACTGTAAACAGCCACCACTAACATTTAGCGGCGCTGCCAACATACTGACTAACTCCAGCCACTTTAATAATGGGAATTGATAGAAATTATATGTAAAATGTACACTAGCCACTTTAAACATAATATTATGTAATATAATGTTTACATACCCTACATTACTCATCTCATATGTATATACTGTACTCTATACCATCTTGCCTATGCCGTTCTGTACCATCACTCATTCATATATCTTTATGTACATATTCTTTATCCCTTTACACTTGTGTGTATAAGGTAGTAGTTGTGGAATTGTTAGGTTAGATTACTTATTGGTTATTACTGCATTGTCGGAATTAGAAGCACAAGCATTTCGCTACACTCGCATTAACATCTGCTAACCATGTGTATGTGACAAATAAAATGTGATTTGATTTGATTTGATATCTGGCCGAATGAATGTAAATGTAGGGGCTGATACAGGATGCATGTGTCCTGGTTAGAGGACAACGATAACGAGACTTGAGGTTCCGTTTAGAGAGTTCAACTCCCGTTTATTTTCTTCAATCAATCATAATCCATTTTAATTTCCATTTTGTACTTGTGGTTGGATACTGGACGCACAGATAAGGAACTAGAATTGATAAATGCTGGAGAGTTTCTTCAACGCATGGATTGTTTGGCACTGAACTAAAAGACAAAATAACTCGGGTATTTAACAAGGGAAATTGGTTGCAGGTGTGCTTAGAGCATAGAGATGAATAGAGGACTGATACGATGCGATCTCTATGGCTCAGAGATGCCTGCAGTTAAAGGGACAGTACCCTATAAAGTGAAAATAAAGGAACAGTTAACTAAAAAGTCTATGAAAAATTAGAGCCTTTTCTACAACCAGTGCTCAATTTAACACAGTCAGTGTTGATTTAACACTGGAGAATTGGCTGTGTATGATGGTGAAGGGGTGGGGCTTGGGTATCTGTTAGGGTGTAATGGTACATGTATTCGTACCGAACCGGTCGGTACTGGGACATCGGTTCAGTCGGCACTGTGAACCCGAATGAATACATTAATAAAATAGAGAAAAAAAAATATGTGCCACTATGCTGTGTTGAATGCCTCTTGATTAAATCTGAGCTGAAAAACATTTCAGGCCATTCCTTTATAACAACTAGAACCTATGCGCACGTTGTAATCAAAATTCTAATCTTAATTGGGCATTTCAAACGGGAACTAGTTCTGTATGATGGCGAGTGGTGGGATCGATAAACCAGAACTGGAGGATCCTCCATCATCGTTTAAATCTCCAGTTTGGGAACATTTTGGCCTCCCAGTAGATTACAATGGCAATGGACAGAGAGTAGTGGATAAAGCGTTATGTCGCCACGCTCAACGAGAATAGCCTATGCAGCTCACTGGGGTAAAGGCGTCTGCATACTAGGTTTGGTTTACTCCTAGCAGAATTCGGCTAGGCGAAGTGAACGTCTGTGCCTTGCCTACTGTACTCCCTTAAAGGACCTTTGCTTGAAAATCCAGAATAAAGCGGCAATAGTACATTTTTGTCCCTCTTGAGATGCCGTTGCCAGTATACACTTCCTCAAAATATAATTCCATGGCATTAAGGCTATTCTGGAGGAAGATTCTAAACGGATGAGCCACATTGACAAGAAAAATGAAGAACATGACGCAAAGATCATACAAGACCAGGCTATTAACTACCTGATGGGACAGGGAGAGGAATTGCAAAAGAAGCGAGACTTGTTGGAAAACTTTTTGCATCGTAATATTATTATAATATTATAATTTTTTGTGTCGAAACYAATGCAGAAAGGGGGCAGAAAATATCTACATTTGTGGACAAGATGCTGAGGGAAGTCTTGGAAATCAATGCTGCTACACCTTTGGTCATAGAGAGGGCCCACAGAACCGCACTTGCAACCCAGAGCAGTCCCGGAGCAAATTTCTCAACTTCGAAACGAACAGGAGATAATGCAGCTGTCGAGAACCAAGGGAGAACTATTCCACAAGGACAAGCGCATATCTATCTATTCTGCAGAGCTGTTGCGGAAGAGAAAAGATACGACGGGATCAAGAGAGAATTGGCAGCCCAAAACATCACATACTGTCTGATGTTCCCTGCGAAGCTGTACGTCACCCATGAGAGCAAGACCCAAGTCTTTGATTCTGTACTTGATGCCGAGTCCTTCCTGCACTCCACTGGGTTTAAACCACTTTCCAGACCTGAGGACATGGTCTTAAAAAATATGCCGGGCCCAGAATTGCCGGGCCCAGAAATCGTTGGGCCCAGAAGGAGTGGGAGACAGAAGCACTCAAGGCCCAAGAAGTAGCCTAAATCTACAGTGGAACATTGTCCAGTCCACATTGACTGCTGAAGTGACCCCTTCTTCTTAAGGACTTGAAACTACCTGGATTTATGCTCATAATTGGGACCTTATTGCTGGACTAATTCATCAATCTTTGAACTACAGTTTGTCGGGATGATAAGGTAATTATTTAATCTGGAAAAAACAGAATAGCCTGCTTTCCTGATTCCCACTTTCTCTTTTCGGAGTCTATAGAGTAAAGATTATTTATTTTTTAACGTATGGCAATTACATTACCCAAGTGTAGGTTACTGAAAATATTACCCTACATTTTGCTGATCCTTTATTGATTTATACAATGCTTTTGGATTACACTACATTTCCAGCATTTAACATGACTGTTTAGGACAGCCTACCTTTGAACAAGAGACAGTTACTATGCCTGCCCTCATATGTTGTATATATATATTTTTTTAGTTGTATAGCCTTATAGCCTAATATTATTTGAGTTGGGAAAACATTTAATAGGCTATGGGGCTATATTTTATTGATAATAACTGAGTGCAGGGAATGTCTCATCCATGCGGGTCTGTTTATGGGCTCATCACCTTTTTTGGGCTCCCGGTTTAAAGAACACCACTCCACCAAGATCTGCCACCCAGGAATGAGGCAGTCTTATGTGTTCTACTTTTAACGTCACTGCTCGGGCTCCCTTCGTTCTAGTGGAGATACTTGTTTTTGCATTGATGTTCTTTTTGTTTCTGTGTGTGTTTTATATTTAAATGAAAAACAAAGGTGTATTTCTGTCTGCAGTTCTGGGTACGAGGAAAAGGTCAATTCTAATCAAGGTCTGTAGTGTTTTATATTGACACTTTATACTGACAATGAAGTCACTTAACATTTTGATTTATAACGTGAAGGGCTTAAACTGAGAAAAAATATTGACACAGCTAAAACAAATGGATTGTGACATTTCTCTCCTCCAGAAGACACATCAGACGAGGAGCACAAAAAGCTGAAACGGGAATGGGTAGGTCAGACCTTTTACTCCTCTCACTCCTCAAAAAGAAATGGTGTTTGTATACTGGTTAATAAGAGTTTGTCTTTTACATTTTACAAGGTAATTGATTCGGAGGGTCGGTTTGTTATTATTCAGTGTCTATTATGTGGTATAAATTTGACTTTTACTCATTTGTATGCCCCAAATGAGGATTCCCCGCATGTTTCTTCGAGATTGCTAAGCCTTCAAATACATATTGTGTAGTTGGAGGTGACTTTACTTGCACATTATCTCCTCATTTGGACCAGGTGGTCTCATATTAGTATTATTAGCAGTTCAAATTCACTGTGAAGAACAGGAGTTTATTAATATTTGGAGAAAGTTAAACCCAAAAACAAAAGATTATACTTTCTTTTCAAATCCTGATGGCACTTACTCTAGGATATACTTTTTTCACTCAGACCTTAGCTCATCAGGTAGAACACGGTATTATCAATAACATTAACATCTCAGCTCATAGTCCGGCATCCCTAAAACTAAAGTTCAAAGATTGACAACCTGATACATACAGGTGGAGGCTAAACGCTTCTCTTCTCGGATAAACTTGTTTCAAAAGGTTATTCAAGCTGAACTTACGTTTCTGTAATTTAACTCAACAGAAGGTATCAGCCTAACCCTTTTATGGGAGAGTGCTAAGGCTTATTTTAGGGGTCAGATCATAGCCTATCCATCTCTGCTCAAAAAAGTAGGTATACAAAAACAAGAGAAGATTGAGAGAGAAATCTCATAATTACAAGAAAGACATAAGAAAGAAGGGGATGGGGACACTAATTCAGTTGACTGCAGCGAAAGGGGAGATTAATACGCTTTTTACTTATAAAGCTGAGGGTTTCATACGATTTGCCCAAAATAAATACTATACTCAGGGAGACAAAATAGGGAAATCTCTTGCACTGGAACTTAAAAACGATGCAGCTGAACGACGTATTCCCAATATCAGAACTGTCCAGGGCAAAGTTACWTCTGGTTCCAAATAAATACATAAGACACTTGCTGAGTACTACGAGATCCTATATAAGAAACCTAAAGATGTTTCCTCTCCGGGGGACTTTCTCACACATTTGAAACTGCCAGAGCTATCACGTGAAGATAAGGAAATGATAGACGGCTCCATTACTGACTCTGAGATAGAAGCAGCCATCCGTGTCCCGATGGGTTCCCCTGTAAGTTCTAGAAAACTTTCAGTAAATAACTAATACCGCTGATCAGAAGGTTTCTTCATGAGGTTATAGAACACAATACATACCCAGATACTTGGTGTGAAGCAACTATCACCCTGTTAAAGAAGCCAGGTTAGGACCCACTAGACTGTGGTTCCCATAGACCAGCAAGTTTACTAAATTGTGAATCCTTACTAAGAATTTAACAAAAAAATCATTGAGAAGGTAGTAACAAAATGTATCAATGCAGATCAGGCCAGACCAGGTTCATTAAAGGACATCACTCAACGTTGAATATAAGATGACTTCTGAATATTATCAATTACGCTAAGACCCAACTCAAACAAACAGTTATATTATCTCTCGATACTGAAAAGGCATTTGACTGCGTCTACTGGGTCTTTCTTTTAGCAACATTTAAAGAAATTTGGTGTTAGGATGGGCTTTTTGAAATGGATAGAGTTGATATTTTCATGTCAATAATCATCTGTTAGAACGAATGGGATTATGTAGCACTCCTCTTCGCTACAACGAGGAAATCATTCAGGAGATTGTCTCTTGCCACTGTTATTTGCCCTCAGTATTGAACCTCTGGTGGAAGCTATTCGAAGTGCCATAAACATTCATGGTCTGCAGGTGGGTCTAAGTGAACACAAGATATCTCTATATGCAGTTGATGTAATYCTGTACACAAGAGGATGAGACAACGATTCCAAAAATATTCAAATTAATAGGTGAATATGGTGCTACATCAGGCTATAAAATGAATGTTGGTATAACTATTGCAATGATGAAATTTGGTGATGCACACTCAAGTATCAAAGACAACTACGCATTTAAGTGGGAGGATACAAGCATGTCTTACTTGTGTGTTAATATTACGTCAGACTATGGGAAGCTATATGCTTGAACTACCCCCCCTGTGATTAGTAAAATCCCTATATCTCTAGCAGGTCGGGTTGCTTCAGTGAAAATGAATGTCTTACCAAGACTGCTTTATCTGTTTTCAATGCTTCCTGTTAAAATTCCTGCAAAAACCTTAACTCGCCTAAATGCAGCAATAGGCAAATTGTTATGGCAAAATAAGAAATCGGAATCGGCAGACACATGGGGCGGTGTACAATTGGCCCAGCGTCGTCCGGGTTAGGGGAGGGTTTGGCCGGCAGGGATCTCCTTGTCCCATCGTGCACTAGCGACTCCTGTGGCAGGCCGGGTGCAGTGCACGCTAAGACAGTCGCCCAGGTGCACAGTGTTTCCTCCGACACATTGGTGCGGCTGGCTTCCGGGTTAAGTGGGCATTGTGTCAAGAAGCAGTGCGGCTTGGTTGGGTTGTGTTTTGGAGGACGCACGGCTTTCGACCTTCACCGCTCCCGAGTCCATACGGGAGTTGCAGCGATGAGACAAGACTACTACCAATTGGATACCACGAAATTGTGGAGAAAACGGGGTAAAAAAATATGTTTTTTCATTAAATAAAATGTCATAATCAAAAAATATATATATAAAAAATGAATGAAATAAATAATAATTTTAAAAACTACAGCTGTTCAAATAATTGGGTGGACTTGGCCCCCCTAACCTTAACTCATATCACATAGCATCATGATTCAACAACTGAAGGATTTGTCATGGCTTGAAATTGAGAGTCAATATTATGAATCGTCTCTTTATAGCAGAACATATTTTTTGTATTATTATTTTTTACCCCGTTTCTCCACAACTCCGTGATTACGATCTTGTCTCATTGCTGCAACTCCCAAACAGGCTCGGGAGAGGCGAAGGTCGAGTCATGCGTCCGCCAAGCGGCGCTTCTTAACATCCGCTCGATTAACACGGAAGCCAGCTGCACCAATGTGACAGGATTAAACAAAACCCAATTATTACTCTTACATTGAAGACATGGAGGTTCAACGGCAATATAAACTGAGTAATTACATTTCTTGACACTCGCCTATATGCCACAACTCAGCCTTTCTTCCTGCTACTATGTCCCAAGGATTTAGGGAATGGGAAGAGAGAGGCCGTTGTAGAGTCTCTGAACTATTCAAAGGCAAATTTTTTATATAATTTCAAGAAATCCAGGAGGAATTCATTATATCCCAAACAAATTTGTGTAGGTACCTTCAAGTAAGGCAAATAATTGTTTAAAAAAAAGATTGTTACAAAAAATGACTGAGGTGATTACTCCTATTGACGAGATGATTGAATGACTTTACCAAGAGGAAAACACTGGAACCGTTTCAAATGTTCATCACAATATCCTTAACATGCAAATATATTTTTTTAGATAATCTTAGGAGCTCATGGCAGGTTGAATTACAGGTGCATATATCAGAGGAGAGTTGGGGGAATATATGGAAAACACTATATAAAGCCACTACATGTAACCGAACAAGGGAGTTTCAATTCAAAGTACTACATCGCTTTTTTATGAGCCCTGATAAACTTAATAAAATGAAAAACGGAATATCCGCTACATTTGAGGCAGTCACTGGCATGAAGAAAAGAAGGAGATACAGGGGTCGCAGATAGGTGAGTGGATAACCTGCCTCTACCATCCGTTCTATTGGCCAACGTGCAATCACTGGAGAATAAACTGGATGAGCTCCGTTTGAGACTATCCTACCAACGGGACATTATTAAAAACTGTAATATCTTATGTTTCACCGAGTCGTGGCTGAACAACGACACGGATAATATACACTTGGCTTGGTTTTCCGTGCATCGGCAAGACAGAACAGCTATGTCTGGTAAGACGAGGGGTGGGGGTGTGTGTCTATTGTCTATAACAGCTGGTGCGTGATGTCTAATATTAAGGTAGTCTCGAGGTAATGCTTGCCTGAGGTAGAGTACATCATGAAAAGCTGTAGACCACGCTATCTATATTTTTCGTAGCCATCTATTTAGCATCACAAACCAACGCTGGAACTAAGACCGCACTCAACGAGCTGTATAAGGCCATAAGTAAACAAGAAAATGCTCATCCAGAAGCGATGCTCCTAGTGGCCGGGGACTTTAATGCAGGAAAACTTCAATCCGTTTTACCTCATTTTTACCAGCACATCACATGCAACCAGAGGAGAAAAGAAAACTCTAGACCACCTTTACTCCATACACAAAGCTACAAAGCTCTCCCTCACTTTTGCCACTATTTGGCAAATCTGACTATTTGGCAAATCTGACCATAATTATATCCTCCTGATTCCTGCTTACAAGCAAAATCTAAAGCAGGAAGTACCAGTGGCTCGCTCAATATGGAAGTGGTCAGATGACGCGGATACTACGCTACAGGACTGTTTTAATAGCAGACTGGAATTCATCCAATGGCATTGAAGAGCATACCAGAGGAGTATACCACCTCAGCCACCGGCTTCATCAATAAGTGCATCGACGACATCAACCCCACAGTACATTTTTTTTCCTTTCTACATATCCCAACCAGAAGCCATGGATTACAGGCAACATCCGCACCAAGCTAAAGGCTAGAGCTGCCGCTTTCAAGGAGTGGGACACCAATCTGGATGCTTATAAGAAATCCCGCTATGCCCTCAGATGAACCATCAAACAGGCAAAGTGTCAATACAGGACTAAGATTTAATCCTACTACACAGGCTCTGACGCTCGCCGAAGGTGCCAGGGCTTGCAAACTATTACAGAATACAAATGGAAACCCAGCTGCGAGCTGCCCAGTGACGCAAGCCTACCAGACAAGCTAAATACCTTTTACGCTTGCTTCGAGGCAAGCAACACTGAAGTATACATGAGAGCACCAGCTGCTCTGGACGTTTGTGTGATCAGACTCTCCGTAGCCGATGTGAGCAAGACCTTTAAACAAGTCAACATTCACAAGGCCGCGGGGCCTGACGGACTACCAGGACGTGTACTCAGAACATGCGCGAAGAAACTGGCAAGTGTTTTCACTGACATTTTCAACCTCTCCCTGACCCAGTCTGTAATACCTACATGTTTCAAGCAGACCACCATAGTCCCTGTGCCCAAGAATGCGAAGGTAACCTGCCTAAATGACTACCGCTCCGTAGCACTCACGTCGGTAGCCATGAAGTGCTTTGAAAGGAAGGTCATGTCTCACATCAACACCATCATCCCAGAAACCCTAGACCCACTCCAATTCGCATACCGCCCCAACAGATCCACAGATGTCACAATCACACTCCACTTTCCCACCTGGACAAAAGGAACACATGTGAGAATGCTGTTCATTGACTACAGCTCAGCGTTCATCACCATAGTGCACACAAAGCTCATCACTAAGCTAGGGACCCTGGGACTAAACACCTCCCTCCGCAACTGGATCCTGGACTTCCTGATGGGCCATCCCCAGGTGGTAAGGGTAGGCAAAAACACATCTGCCATGCTGCTTAGTCCCCTCCTGTACTCCCTGTTCACCCACAACGGCGTGGCCAAGCACGACTCCAACACCAGCATTTAGTTTGCTGACGACACAACGGTGTCGTCAGCCTATAGGGAGGAGGTCAGAGACCTGGCAGTGTGGTGCCAGGTCAACAACCTGGTATGGCAACTGCTCGGCAACCGACCAAAATGCGCTAGAGGGTAGTGTGTATGGCCCAGTACATACAGTTGAAGTTGGAAGTTTACATACACCTTAGCCAAATACATGGAAATTCTGTTTTTCACAATTCCTGACATTTAATCCTAGTAAGAATTCCCTGTCTTAGGTCAGTTAGGATCACCACTTTATTTTAAGAATGTGAAATGTCAGAATAATAGGAGAGAGAATTATGTATTTCAGCTTTTATTTCCTTCATCACATTCCCAGTGGGTCAGAAGTTTACATACACTCAATTAGTATATGGTATTTAACATGGGTCAAATGTTTCGGGTAGCCTTCCACAAGCTTCCCACAATAAGTTGGGTGAATTTTGGCCCATTCCTCCTGACAGAGCTGGTGTAACTGAGTCAGGTTTGTAGAACTCCTTGCTCACACACACTTTTTCAGTTCTGCCCACAATTTTTCTATGGGATTGAGGTCAGGGCTTTGTGATGGCTACTCCAATACCTTGACTTTGTTGCCCTTAAGATATTTGCCACAACTTTGGAAGTATGCTTGGGGTCATTGTTCATTTGGAAGACCCATTTGCGACCAAGCTTTAACTTCCTGACTGATGTCTTGAGATATTGCTTCAATATATCCACATCATTTTCCTGCCTCATGATGCCATMWATTTTGTGAAGTGCACCAGTCSCTCYTGCAGCARRGCACCCCCACAACATGATGCTGCCCCCCCGTGCTTCACGATTGGGATATTGTTCTTCGGCTTACAAGTCTCCCCCTTTTTCCTCCAAACATAATGATGGTCATTATGGCCAAACAGTTCTATTTTTGTTTCATCAGACCAGAGGACATTTCTCCAAAAAGTACGATCTTTGTCCCCATGTGCAGTTGCAAACCGTATTCTGGATTTTCTATGGCGGTTTTGGAGCAGTGGCTTTTTCCTTCCTGAGCGGTCTTTCAGGCTATGTCGATATAGGACTCGTTTTTCTGTGGATATAGATACTTTTGTACCGGTTTCCGCCAGCATCTTCACAACGTCCTTTGCTGTTGTTCTGGGATTGATTTGCACTTTTCGCACCAAAGTACRTTCATCTCTAGGAGACAGAACGCGTCTCCWTMCCTGTCTCTTATACACATCTAGATGTGTATAAGAGACAGGTCCCATGGTGTTTATACTTGCATACTATTGTTTGTACAGATGAACGTGGTACCTTCAGGCGTTTGGAAATTGCTCCCAAGGATGAACCAGACTTGTGGAGGTCTACCATTTGTTTTCTGAGGTMTTGGCTGATTTATTTTGATTTTCCCATGATGTCAAGCAAAGAGGAACTATGGTAGGCCTTGAAATACATCCACAGGTACACCTCCAATTGACTCAAATTATGTCAATTAGCCTATCAGAAGCTTCTAAAGCCATGACATCATTTTCTGGAATTTTCCAAGCTGTTTAAAGGCACACTCAACTTAGTGTATGTACACTTCTGACCCACTGGAATTGTGATACAGTGAAATAATCTGTCTGTAAACAATTGTTGGAAAAATTACTTGTGTCATGCACAAAGTAGATGTCCAAACCGAAATTTGTGGAGTGGTTGAAAAACTAGTTTTAATGACAACAACCTAAGTGTATGTAAACTTCTGACTTCAACTGTAACTGGGGCCAAGCTTCCTGCCATCCACAACCTATATACTAGGCGTTGTCAGAGGAAGGCCCAAAAAAGACAAGACTTTTTGTATTTAACATCCCCCACCCCTTTCGTTTTGACACTGCTGCTACTCGCTATTTACTATCTATACATAGTCACTTTAACCCTACCTACATTGTCACATATACTCCCTCTCCGGCCTCTAGGTCATCAGGCTGCTGATTATCCCACACACCTGTCACCATCGTCTCGCACACCAGCGCCTCATGACACTCACCTGGACTCCATCACCTCCTTGATTATCTTCCCTATATCTGTCAATCCCCTTGGTTCTTTTCTCAGGTGTTATTGACTCTGTTTTCATGTAGGTGCGTTGTTTGTGTTACGTGTTTATTGTTTCATTTATTTATTAAAACACTCACTCCCTTGCTTCCCGACTCTCAGCGCACTCGTTACATACATGTACAAATGACCTTGACTAACCTGTTCCCCCTCGCATTTCACTTGGTACCGGTACCCCCTGTATATAGCCTCATTATTGTTATTTTATTGTGCTACTTTTCTTTTTGCATTTCTTTTTTAAACTAGTGTATTTTGTAAATATTTTCTTCACTCTATTTTCTTAAAACTGCATTGTTGGTTAAGGACTTGTAAGTAAGCATTTCACAGTAAGTTCTACACGTTGTATTCGGCGCATGTGACAAATACAGTTAGATTTTATTTGAATCTTGGTGGGGAAAACTCCCCAAAAATGGTTTAGATGCATGCCAAAGTCACTACACTAAACAATACATTCATTGCACTATAACGGTGACAAACGGTGCCCACAAACTGTTAGGGCCTACATAAAGCTGTCCCAACAGCAGAGCTTTCTTTTCAGCACCATTGAGTGAATCCTTACCACTGCTATACCTGGCTATCAGCGGAGCCTTGTATGGCAGCGAAACAGCTAATTTAGACTTWAAAAAAAAATATTGCTGATATGGCTGACTTGCTTAAACAAATGTGTTTTTTACTGACAATTGAAATGTACAAACTATGGCATAAGGGAACGATGAGCGTAATAAGAGGTAATCTGTAATTTTGATTATGACATTAATGAGCGAGCTAAGACGGACGTAGTCAATATAACTATTTGTTCAGCACTTTTGAAATGAACAGCGACAGAATTCAAAACATGAGCCGTCCTTATAGTATTCTCCCTGTACACCAAGTCAGAACCGTAGGATAAATAAAGGTGACATATAAGCAGACAATGAAAGCTCTTACAATATTCTATGACGACATTTCTCTAAAACAGGCAATAGGCTACATGTGCACCACCAATTCAGAACAGTAGGCTAAGTTATGAGGGGGAAAGGGACCAAATTATTAGGGTGAGGCACATGGGCTACTAACAGCTTACTACACAACATACACTTAGTATTAATTTTTGAGCTACAGTATACATATCTCCTTGGCACATGACATCATTTATGCAGCAGCATACAAGACATTGTTGGACTCACATTGTTGTGCTGTGCTGACTTGAACAGGAAGGTGGTGTGGCAGTCCTTCTTGTGGGCAAATTTTGTCATCAAACTTTCATCAAAGTCTGGCAACTGGGAACTCGGAAAAGAACAAGGTCGAATCATGACGTCAGTGATATCAAGGTCAGAGCTCTAGAAAGAGGTCCGAGTTCCCGACTTGGAATTTCAAGTTGGATGACCGTTCAAAACGTATTTTCCAAGTCGGAGCGAATTCCCAGTTGTCTTCAACTCACTGAAGTCTGAGATTTCTCAGTTCCGAGTTTCCAGTTGTTTTGAACGCGGCAGAAGTCATGCTGTATTGACAGCATGGCCAATTTATTCAACCTTTTCTGGCCCATGGTGTAGCATGTGAATGTCTATCTAGCTTGGAAAAGAGACCATTAAACTCAGACTTGGACCACACACCCTCTCCACTGAATAGCAGGCTAGTGATTGCTTTGCAATGCTTGCAGTTAGCAACTGATTCCTTCCAATCCTCATTGTTGAATTTGCGATTTCCAACTTGTTGTGTAATGTTTATATCAAATGGCCGATGAGCACCGCTACGTTTTATCTATTATTTCTCTTAATATGTGACCAACCGGCACGATTCGGTCTTATGTTGCAACATTTTAAATTGTGTTTTTTTGCATTGGATAAAATTACAGACTAAGCGTTAGAAAATGGTATATCATACACTACAGTTGAAGAACAATGGGAAAGTAATTTGAAAGTTGAAAGTTGATAAACTTGTAACCTCACTTTTGAGAAAATGGCCCTTGAATATTTTTGGTAAACCTACTGGAGAGCTCTTCTTTGTCTACACCCATTCTGCATCATTCACACCCTCTTAAACTTTAGCCCCACCAATCTCTTTAAGGATTTACATGTGAGGCCATGTACTAAACAACCAAAGATTTCAAGACTAAAGGCTGGTTTATACTACGGCTGTGTTCGTAAATTCAATCTGGAGTGCCAGAGAGCGCTAAGAGTGCGCTCTGGGAATTCGTAAACTCAGAGCATTGTCAGATTGTCCATTTGTAAATTCAGAGCGTTTCGCTCTCGGAGTGTTCAGAGCGCACACTGGACACTCTGGCCGAAGAGTAGGGTTGATCCGAGAGTTCTGATCTAACAACAGCAGTCAAGCACCCAAGCTAGCTACTTCCAGACACAAATGAGAGAACAGCGCACTCTGACAATTTTACTGGCCCTAGCAGAGCTGGTTAGGCTGTTTTTGTTATCCAGAGCGTTGGTGACTGTAACTGTGCTGCTGGCAACAATTTAATTAGGCTTTTTTGCCGACGTTCATTGACACCGGCCATATTCAATGGGTGTTGAGCGTTCGTAAATTCGTCAGCTATTCTGCACTCTGGCACACCCAGATGAGAGTGCTCTGAAATCAGAGTAGATAGCCAGAGCGAATTTACAAACGCACCCTACGTCTATCGACAGTTGTTGCAGTGACATCATGAACATTCTATTGAAATGGTTACTTGCATAATCTGGAGATATGCGTTTTATACAACAGCCTTCTGTGTGTTCTCTTTTTGACTCCCTCTGCATATTTGCAATCAAACGGCAGAATGTTCTCCATCTTCTTAGCTATCATACACTAATACCACCGTGCATTCCACTGATTTCAAAACTCAGTCCTCCAGAAAGTGCACAGCAACACTTTTTCAGTTCTACTACGTGATATCTTTAAAAAAAAAAAAAAAAACAGGTTAGAAAGTATTACCTACACACACTGACCAGCTCATGTTATAGACAGAAGCGTGTAACGTGGCCGACTAATCCAAACACATCTCAGTATGTCCAGCCCATCCATTATCTCAGTCAATCATGGCTAGCGGGAAGGTTCCTGACTTTTTCCGTGGCTAAACCAACTAGGCTCATAATTTAACAATTTTATGTGTATTTATAGATAGCATACAAATGTGTTATTAATGCACATGAAAGTTCACAGGTTCCAGAGGGCATTTCTGCCCAAAAACACATTTTGATTAATCAAAAAAACCTTTACGTTCAAATGGCTCTCCTGTGAAGTAGTGAAGCGCAACATACGCTTAGTTTCCTGAAACGAGTCACATATGACATGGATTGAAAAAAGGATTTGCCAGTAGATTGTCGACTTGATTCATGATGATGACTGCTTGTCTACCTTGCTAGCTAAGATTTTGAAAGCATGATGTTTACATGATTAAAGCTACGGTAGATATCATGTGATTTTACATTTTATCCGTGGCCAATGACCTTGAGCCTTCTTCGATGGGAACCTCAAATGTAAATCTATGGCAGCACCCAAGCGGCTTGAATTTTCAAGCTCTTTCTGTAGAGTTTGCAGTGATGTAGTGTCCCCATGAGTGACAGAACACTGAGCAAATCACGGCGCAACAAGAGAGCATTACCAACCCCTATGCTCTGTATTTTTACTGGCTGCCCTACCACCATAGAAAGCACTGAGCTAGGCTAACACACCTGGATTTTGGAGCAGCCTTACTGAAGAAAGCAAAAACATGCAAAACAGCTGACAACAAAAACAAACAAAAAACTCTGCCCCACCTGCCCTGAATGACGGGTTGCCACTGGTGCCAAGATATACCAGAGATAAGGGATTGTTGATATTGCAACAACAAAACTCAAACGCCAATTCACCAGTATGAACGAAATKTGTTGAAGCCCTCAAGAACTGTTGTCCTCTAAAGATGACAATCTGTTTGCATCTGTCAATTTATTGGCCATCCAGTATCAAGATGACCTGTCACCAGAGCTTCCTATACAGTTAATATCTTTCCGTAACATGTTGAGGCCAGCAATTAAGGAGAATGAGAGGCTTAATTAACGATGTTGCAGAACTGCTGTATTTGAAGCACCACTACCTTCTGCCCAGTTTCCCTGTTCTTGCTATGGCAATCAAGCTGTTTTTACCATCCCTGTAACAGTCGCTTCTGCGGAGAGATAGTTTAGAAAACTAACTAAGAAGCATTATGAACTTGGTCTGAGTAAGCTCCACTCATTGCACTGGCACCGTCATACAGTAGCCTTGACCACGGCATTTGTTCACCGATATCCCCTCATACTTTCAAATCAGTCATTTTTTTTTTAGATGAAAAATAGATGATGTTGCAGGCAGCATAGAGAAGGAAAATACATGTTTAGAACTGATAAATGTGACCCGATTCAGRAAACTAGGCSTMYGTCGGAAGTCACGACTTAACAGGAGAGCCGTTTCAACGTTGGTCAAATTATTTTTGGCAGAAATGTCTTCTTGAACATGTGAACTTTCATGTGCCTTAACTTCTTGACGCTAGGAGGCAGAATGTTTATGTTTGGAAAAATAACGTTCCCAATGTAAACGGCCTATTTCTCAGGCCCAGATGCTAGAATATGCATATAATTGACAGATTAGGATAGAAAACACTCTAAAGTCTCCAAAACTGTCAAAATATTGTCTGTGAGTATAACAGAACTGATTTTGCAGGCGAAAACCTGAGGAAATCCAACCCGGACGTGGCTCTTATTTTGAAAAATCCCTGTTCCATTGCCTGCCTAKCCTCCGTTTAAAGGGATATCAACCAGATTCCTTTTCCAATGGCTTCCTCAGGTTGTGAACAGGCTTTAGACATAGTTTCAAGCTTTTATTCTGAAAAATTTACGGATACTATTTGGAATTTTCGTCTTCCCTTCATGACTGCTGGATCCTGTTGATTTCTGAACATAACGCACCAACGAAATGGTTTTTTGGATATAAAAATAATATTTATTCAACAAAAGGAACATTTATTGTGTAACTGGGAGTCTCGTGAGTGCAAACATCCGAAGATCATCAAAGGTAAGCGATTCATTTTATTGCTTTTCGGACTTTCGTGACCAATCTACATTGCTGCTAGCTGTTCGTAATGTTTTGTCTAGTGATCGATAAACTCACAGACGCTTGGATTGCTTTCGCTGTAAAGCATATTTTCTAAATCTGACACAATAGGTGGATTAACAACAAGCTAAGCTGTGTTTTGGTACATTTCACTTGTGATTTCATGAAAATAAATATTTGTAGTATTTTTTATTTATTTGACGATCTGCAATTCAGCGGTTGTTTACGAAAATGATCCCGTTAAAAGGATCCGTGCGCCAAGAGGTTAATAACGAACTTGTATGCCATCTGTAAATACGAATACAATTGTTAAATTACGAGCCTTGTTGGTTAAGCCACAGAAAAAGARGCAACCTTCCAACTAGCCATGATTGGCTGAGGTAACGTGTGGGCTGGACATGCCTAGAGAGGAGGCCGGATTGGTCTGCCATAGAAGCTCGTCAGTCTGTGTTGGTAATCTTGTCGAACGCGTCTTTTTTTTAAATGTATTGTGTAGTGGAGCTGCATAAGTGTGCATCTCCACTTCCTGGAAGATCAAGTTTTGAAATCAGTGSAATTAGAGTATGATAGCTAAAGAGATAGAGGAAACACCTGTCTCCGGATTTCATCTTCAAACTAAGAACAACCGTGGTATGGCATTCCTGACAGGGAGTTGCGTCCATGCACGATGATGTATACAGTTAAGATAGTCTAGTGTTAGCTAGCTAATGTCACATTTTCTAGCTAGCTAGCATTAGCTGGCTGGCTCTCTAGCTGATGTTACTATTCGTTTCCCAGAGCCGTATGCTGTTCTAGTTAGAGCCTAATGTTAGCTAGCTAACATTGAACATGGTTGGTTAGCTCCCAGCACTGTGACAATGTTGGCACTGTTTGGTGTTTAACTAGCTAACGTTGGTTGGCTGGCTCTTTAGCTAACATTACATGACATGTGTACAACACCCGTTGAATATGGCCGGTGTCAGTAAATGTCTGCAAAAAACATAATGAAATTGTTGCCAGCAGAGCTGGTTAGGCTGTTTTCATGTTATCCAAAGGTAAACAAATCATCGGCTAGAGCGTCAAGTGTGCGCTTCGAAAGCGAAACGAGATGGGTGGGCCTTAAGCTTAGGGTGAGGGTGTGAACRATGCTGAATGGGTGTAGACAAAGAAGAGCTCTTCACTAGATAGCAGAACATTCAAAGGCGAAAAAGGCGATTTTCTCAAAAGTGAGTTTACAAGTTGATCAACTTTCAAAGCAGAATTACTTTCCCATTGTTTCTCAAATGCAKTGTATGATATACCATTTTKTAGCTCTGAGTCTCTACTTTTAAATAATGTAAAAAAACACAATTTCWAATTTTGCAACATAAGACCGAATCCAGGTGGTGAGTCTCAAATGATCGCATCGTACAATAATTAAATTTAATTATTGAATGTTATCAATGGACACTGCTTTGGAAAACCAAAACATACACAGCCTGCCTCTGCTCAACACTCAAACTTAAGTAAGAAATCATTTGGGTGGCTGCTGGGAAAATCTCCCCCACGATAGTCAAGCAATTCCATTCCGTTCCTAATCTAGTCCGGTTGCGGMCTAAACTAGACCTYGTTTCAAAGCTATCAATAAATAATCTWWTTTGTATGCCTAGCAGTCACAAATTACTTTGTTTTTAGTTAGGGTTATCCACTTGAACGGCCCTCAAACTAGTAATTACTAGTGGCAAACTCATCTATCATCCTGAGCACCCACTCTCCCACATGGTGACCTCTGACGTCACCTCCTAAGAAAATGTTCTCTATAATAGCATTTTCGGCAATTAAATGCAACAAAACATTCTTTATAAAAAGTGTGGTTTTTGAACTCTATCATTTGTTTACAAGCATGATAGCTGTACTTTTGGTTTATGGTTGACAGAGCTTGTTGGCCAATAGCCAATCAGCGTTTCTCAACAGGTTCAAATCACATGAATGCATCCAACTGGTATTTATGACTTCACAACTGGTAAATTCCCACATGGGAGGCCCAACATAACAATCCCGTCACAACACACACTGCAAGGAACATTGTGAATGCTGAACATTGTAAATGGCATTTCATTTTCCCTCTGTACCAAAACCGAACCTTGACCCCAAAACCGCAATACGTACCGAACCGTGGGTTTGGTGAACCATTACACACCTAGTATCTGTAAATAYAAAACACTGGAGTCCCTCTCTACCGCCCTGCTGGGTGATTGACAGGAAGCAGTGAGAGCTGTCAGTCAAACAGGCSCTTAGCTGCCACAATGGTGACTGACAGATAGACATGTGTACTAATAGGAAGGTGAACACAGTACCAATGTATTGACAACCAGGAACACTTGCCAACAAATACTTGGAAATCCATTTGGCTGATCATTACGGAATCAGCAAACAGCATTGCATGAGTAAAAGGATAGCCACCACAGATGAACGCCTTCAAAACACAACCTCACAGCACTGGATAGCAAGCTGGTGGTCCACTCCACAGTGAGTGGTGGCTGATTTGGTTGTTGTGGTTTATTAGGTGGATACACCGGAAATCCTCTTGGTTCCAACTTCTGCCCACTCATCAGAGCAGGGCATTAAATATGGATACTGTGGACAAGCAGAACACATTTTCTATGTTAAATTCAACAAATAATAACATCAAAGAAGATGGAGAGGCGCAGCRCGTGAATAAACCATGAGAGGACTGGAGCCAAGAGAATCAAATCTCAGAGCCCTGGAGCAAAACTGGGAAGGTGCCACCATTTAGGCGTTCACATATCATCTATCAATGCAACTATCCACAAAACGAAATACTAGGGCCAGGAATGTGACCTGATCAGGAAAGATTCTGGACCCTCCCTATATGCTATTAGATAACCTACACTGAGACGTTGTGGCCATGGGATACAGTAGTATAGTGCATTAGCTTGGGTGCCAACTTGTTGTTGTCTTGGCAAGCCAATGATGTAGTAACAGTCTGGCATCCAGGATAATATTGCATAAGATCACATACAACACAGAGCATCAATATTGCATACATTCTTGTAATTTCCCATTCTGTAATTTCCAATGTTTCTCATTCTGTTTCTCATCCACTGATATATTGTACAGATAGATGTAGGATCTTAATTTGACTAGTTTCTCACAGCAGGAAAATAATCCTGCAGCAACAGGAAATGTTCATTTTTGTCTGGATTATCATTAATGGACATTTTTGTAGGGGTTGATGTATTTTTTGTAAGTGGAAATTACACATTTTAGAAGCCTTTTTAAACCTTGCAAACTTGTAGCGTATTAATTTCCTAATGTGCAGGAAATTTCCTGCAACAACAGGGTGATCAAATTAAGATCCTACTGTTGTATATAGAATGGAAAACAAAGCAATAAAACCAGCAGCCCACTGATTGATCTCAAAGTTTTGTTTACTAAGCTCAGGCAGTTACAGTAACATCTTGGGAACATGTACCCATTTCCTTAAAGGTCAAGGCCAATAGCAACGACTAGAACCCACAAGATTAGAACACATACTGTATGAACATGTGTTTTACACTGAGTATACCAAATATTAGGAACACCTTGTTAGAGACTGAAGATCTGACACTGGAGAAACAACTTACTATTGGAAAACAAATGGAAGTTGCTCTCGCTGACCTACATAAAGTGCAAAGCGCATCTCAGGGGGCGGGGCTTCACACACTAGCTGAGGCACCAGTGCAAAATGTGCAGGAAACCACTGGGGGGTGATGTTGATCTAATTGTGTCTCCAGTGGGCATGCTACAAGAGCATCTACATGCCCAGCAAAGGGGCAACACTGCAAGAACTGCAACAAATACAATCATTTTGCCCGTTGTTGTCATTCAGCAGCTGCAGGACAGCATCGAGCAGATGCGGGTCGAAGTTCACCAGTATCCATTAACTCTGTACACGATGACTCAGTTGCGTTCAAGCAAAGTGACTGCTACATTGTGGGTGTTAAAACCTCACTGGTGATTGACACTGGAGCAAAAGTGTCACTTTTGAACAAAGCCACTTACGACTCATTCTTCTCACATGTGCCACTGCAGAGACCAACAGTATCCCTCTACAGCTACAACCACACACCGATCTCAATCATTGGGACTGTCTCACTGCCTGTCTTTTAGAACAACAAAACCACACCGACCACCCAGTTCTATGTTGCAACAGATGGCGCTAACATCCTCTGACTGGACTTATTTCCTGCCCTAGGGTTCAAGCTGTCAGATTCAACTGGTGCACATGTGCAACACTTGCCTACACCAGTGCCTACGGAGTACTTACAACTGTTTGAGGGGCTAGGTCACCTCAGAGGTTGACCATCGGCCTACAGTCAACAAAGAGGTAATCCAGCCATTGCAGAGGGTTCCGCTGACCCTTTGGGAGCCCGTTGACAAGGAGCTTGACAACTTCCTGGAGGATGACATCATCGAGCCCATTGACCCCTCGCCATGGGTCTCAAACATGGTCATTACGCCCAAGAAAAATGGCAATCTTCGGATCTGCATGGACCTCAGGGTCGCGAACAAATCGATTATCCCCGACAAGTACCCGCTACCAACCGCTGAGGAGCTCACAACCCATTTTTATGGGTCCACGTTATTCAGCAAACTAGAACTGAGGCAGGAATACCTCCAGGTTCCCCTGCCACATGAGAGTCGAGATCCCACGGAGTTCATAACACACAGGGGGCTGTTCAGGTACAAACGCATGCCGTTCAGTCTCAGCTCAGCTGCCTCACGGGCCTTGTCTCCGACTGAACAAAAGTACTCTGTGGGAGAGCGGGAGGCCCTGGCTTGCATGGTGCGTGCGAGCGCTGGCACTTGTATGGCAGACTATTCAAACTCCGCACAGACTATCAAGCCATCATAGCACTGCTGGCCACACTCCAAACACAAGCCTCTATGGCTTTGACAACATGACAACATGTCCGAGCTTCTACACGCTTTTACACAGGGCTTCCTGATGAATGATAGTGGAGAAATATAAATTCCTCAGAGTTTGGACTTTCTTCTTTTACTTTGTCTTGTAATATATTTAGTAGCCCAATSTTCTTACCGGTTAGATTTGGGGATCCATCTGTTGTGACGTTAGTAAGTTTACTCCACGGTAGAGATACATTTTTTCCAAGCAAGCAGACACACTGTTGTATACATCCCTGGTTGTCCAATCATCCATTCCATTGCAAGAATTGCCTCTGTTATTTCAAAGTTATCATTAATTCTTCTGAGAAAATTTGTAAAAGTTGAGCAATGTCTTTGATGTCAGTCAGTACTCTCATGCAGTGCGATAGAAAAGTCCTTTGTTTTCTTTTCAGCTTGGAGGTTAACTGCTCGCCTATTTATTTTATTTTTATTTCACCTTTATTTAACCAGGTAGGCTAGTTGAGAACAAGTTCTCATTTGCAACTGCGACCTGGCCAAGATAAAGCATAGCAGTGTGAACAGACAACACAGAGTTACACATGGAGTAAACAATAAACAAGTCAATAACAAGCCTATCACTTCCACACGCCTRGTGATGGTTCTGCGTGATAAGCACAATTTCTCTAATTGGCTTTTACTGACTGGACAAAGTATGCTAGCACTCTCCACTTTACAGTCTTTCACAAATTCCCCTTCGGCGAAAGGTTGCTATGCTTTGCAATTTTATGTGCCACTATGTAACTTGACTTACTTACTGATTCTTGAGTAGAGGACAGTTTGGTCAAAATATTTTGTTGGGCTTGCAAGTTCGTGGCAAGTTTAGAGGCCTTGCTTGCCTTTTGCTGGGGGACAGATTGGATTTCTAGCGTAGATTTGTACATTTATTTTATTTAACCTTTATTTAACTAGGCAAGTCAGTTAACTTCTTTGGGGTACCCCCCCTTCTTCTCAATTTCCGCCTAAAGACATACCCTAATCTAACTGCCTGTAGCTCAGGCCCAGAAGCAAGGATATGCATATTCTTGGTATCATTTGAAAGGAAACACTCTGAATGTTGTGGAAATGTGAATTGAATGTAGGAGAATATAACACAATAGATCTGGTAGAAGAAAATACAAAACATACGTTTTCTGTTTTTTATTGTTGCTGCATCATCTTTCAAATGACMAAGAACAGCCAAACATACAGATAGGATGCTGTGGATGATTTGAATGAAGAACATAAGATGGCAACAATAGCTGAGCAAAGTTTTAGACAGATAACTTCAAAAATGAGCGAGCTACATGACATTGAGCATKAAGTCACCCAGGTGTCCCACACAAATGTACCCAAGTGGCCGAAATGGTACAGTGATACATTTTGAAGGAAAGAACTATATACAAAATACATAAATGCTATTCTAACACACCCCCAAAAAATAAATATATATATATGAAGAAAAAAAAAGAATAATAACAAAACAAACAAACAACAAGGGTAACTATTTACACATTTTCTATTTACAATATTGTGAAGACCCTCAGTCCTCTACACAATATTGTGCTGCTGGTGCCATGGCCCATAGCAGTCTCTTTCTGCTGTAAAGCAGAGGCTTACTGAACAGGTGGTGCAGGTGATGGGGTATTTCCCGTGACAAAGGGCACAACGTCGCCTCCCCACTGTGCACTTTTTGTCCTGAGGCACATTCATGCCTGCAGAGATGAATCTGGGCAGGTGTACACCACTGGTTGGAGCAGAAGGTGCTGCAGTGGACTTGCTGTAGCTAGCAAGCTCCTGGATGAGCAGCTCCCTGAAGGCTAGCTGTGAGATGGGGGGCTGTCTCTATCAATTTCCTCTATAATTTGGGTTAAATCTGTATACCTAGACTTTGTTTTAGCTTTTCCTGATTTATTCGCCATAATTTAAATATATAAACTTGTTGAAAATGCTATTGAATATGTACTGCTATGCGTAACACTCGTGGCTCTGTCAAGTAGGATTTGCAATGGCGAATGAACCTCTTTTACGCCAGAGTTTATGACAAAGGCTGGTCTTCGAACGTATAACCATTACATATTGCCGTTTACCTCAGCTCATTGGCTTCCAAGCTAGATTTCAAGATGATCAGTGGTCATTGGGCCAAAATACAGTCAATCAACGATAGACCGGTCCTACCATTGGTGCGCAATGAGGTCATTGATTGGTGTCTTCAAATCRGTTTGTTTCGGTCAATACGTCCCGGGAAAAGAACCATCATGTATGGTTGTGTTAGTAACAACCAGAGGATTGCAATGAAACCAACCATGACTGGATAAACTTTTGTTTAGTGTGTGTAATTACCACGAATGCTTCGTCCAAAGTTGAATGAGACGGAAATCACGACGCAACTGGTTTACAAATGTTTCGTGTTAGGCTATAAAAATGTATTTATCAAACAAAACGAACATTCACTGTGTAGTTAGGACACTTGGCATTGCCACCAGAGGAAGATATTCAATGGTAAGCGATTTATTTTATTGTTATTTCTGACTTTCGTGACGCTAATGCTTGGTTGGAAAATGCTAGTAATACTTGTGTGTGTGKGGCGCCGTCCTCAGAAAATCGCATGATTGCTTTTGCCTTTTTGAAATCTGACACAGCGGCTGGATTTTAAATGATGTAAGATACATGTATTTACAAGAATGTTTAATACAACGAATGGTGTATTTAAAATGTTAGCTCTCTGCAGTTTTATTTTGAAAAATGAGCGAGATTTTTCAAAAGTAGTTAGGTGTCCTCAGATTAGTTCCTGCGCGCGAGASGGTAGCGCTCCATTTTATTTTTCTCTCTTATTGAGTAGGTTACGGTCCGGTTGAAATATTATCGATTATGTTTGTTAAAAACAACCTGTTTTGGCTCGGGGGGACTATTGAGAGAGAATTTTGTATGAGTCAGCCCTGGAAATAACATCCTGATGATTGTGACCTGCAGATTGTCCTGAAAAGGTGCATTAACAAAGATCAGGCAGAGCCCGCTGCAATCCCGTTAATAAAATGTGCCCGTTTCTCCTTTATCCCCTAATTTCTCTCCTTTCACCACATGGGAGCTCTGCCTACACAGTCCTTGCAGTCCTTATACTGTAGATACACACGCCCACGTATGTACGCTGCAGCTGTTTTTACTGCTGCAAAGGGCACACAGTGAAACAGTCACAAACAGAAACAGTGATATAAACACTAACACATGCCAACAGTAAATAATCCATCTGTCTTTGTAAAATCACTGAATAATAACAAATCTGAAATGTACTGAAATGTAAGGAGTTTGACTGTGYTGTCTGACATGTTGTTTTATGTGAGTGTGTCTGTGAGACAGCTTTCTTCCTGCCAGAGTTAGATGACTATGATGGCGCCGACAGAGATGTCGCCTCGCTTCGCGTTCTTAGGTGCATCAAAGCTGGGACTGAGAGATTGAAAAACAAGCTTATCTCAAGGCCATCAGACTGTTAAATAGTCACCACTAACTCAGAGAGGCTGCTGCCTACACTGGACACTTTAATAAATGGATCCCTAGTCACTTTAAACAATAACACTTTAAATAATGCCACTTTAATAATGTTTACATATCTTACTTTACTCATATCACATGTATATACTGTATATCATTATATCATCTACTGCACCTTGCTTATGCCGCTTGGCCATCGGTCATCCATATATTTATATGTACATATTTTCATTCACCCCTTTAGATTTGTGTGTATTAGGTAGTTGGTGGGGAATTGTTAGATTACTTGTTAGATTTGTGTAGGTAGTTGTTGGGAGTTGTTAGATATTACTGCACTGCTGGAACTAGAAGMACAAGCATTTCGCTACACTCGCATTAACATCTGCTAACCATGTGTATGTGACCAATAAAATGTAATTTTGATAAAAAAATTAAAAAGTTAGTGGGTGAGAGATTAGGAGAGCTAAACTGGAGAGGAGGGGGGCTGTTGTACCGTGGCGTGGGAGAGCTCCAGGGAGCAATGGGAGCAGCTCTGCACTTAACCTGTTTTCCTGACAGCCAACATGTAGCCTGGTCTCTGGGAGCCGATAGAGCCTACAGTCTGGAGTGAGGCAAGGGCCCTGGGAGACAGACAGGCAGGCGGGCTGGGCATATGGCCAGTGGGAGAAAACACATGTAATGGAGTATGGCAGAATGCATGAAACCCACTGTGCCAGCTCACCCACTTAACCCTTCTGTTGCATTGTCAGTCTTTCTMATGCCAGGAAGGCTCTCACTGGCTCTTGTGCTAAAACTCTAAATGGATTTTACCTGCCTTTTAGAGATATGACGAGGCCCTCTCGTCTCCTCCCCACCCTGCTCAATGAATCATACCCAGGCACTACTCTTGTCCCACACTCCAGCTTCACACCAGCCCTCTAATTTTCCCTCCATGAATCACTAGCCTAGCCATGGCCCCTATGCATAAGCTACTGACAGCGCTAATCCCGCTAACACACAGCCCAGCGCATCACTCACACATTGACTCCTCAGCTAAAGGATGTTAATGGTAGCGAGTCCGTGGACAGACAGACTGGGGCAGAGGGTTTACTGACCTGGTACAGTGCCCAGGTCAACTGCTCAGCAGCTGATGGACTCTGACGAGCAGCGTTATGGGCCTCACGCAGGCGAAGGAGAGTGGAGCATGGCGCTTCCACCGCCCTGAGTAGGAGAGGATGCTGCTTCCACCGCCCTGACATCAGCTATAGGCAAGCTGGTGGACACATACCCTGCCCATGGTTATGTAACAGAAGGCGTAATGTGGTGTGAGATTATCACTTGGTTTGATGGCTACATCCTTTTTGCTGATCTGCTTCCACTTGGTGTAGTAGCTCCCTTAGTCATGAAACACCAAGGTGAAAGGCTATTAGCCTTCAACAGACCTCATAATGTAGTTCTGAGTTAAGGTTTTATCGTGGTCTAGCATGGTGCTGAAAGTAATGCATAATGTCATGTCAACAGCCAAACCCACTCAAGCTTTTCAGTAATTATCTACATGTGACTAGTGTGTATATGTGGCTATTTCGGGACTATTTTTGATGTGCTGACAGGGCTGTATCAGTGCAGTGGGCAGAGACTAAGTTGCGTGTTGCTCTCCTGCCTTCCTCCTCTTTGCCCACCAACACACCTCTACAACAGATGGAGGGCTCAACACATCAAAGTGTCACTACCATGCCATACTGGCACTGTTGGCATCACCCTAGCAACTGTCAGCACAAACATGGTCAGTGTACCCAGGGGAAAGAAATCCTTGTCCACTAATTATAATCATCATCTCCAGCACCAAACCAGTGTCTACATATTTCTCTGTGACATCACATGGTAGGATTGAAAGTAAGTGGTTTTCAAAACCTACGAGTTTCGAGCCCACAGGAAGGTATTTTCTTGCTCCCCACATCACCGCGAATCTCATAGTTTGAAAATCACTGTTTTTAAAATCCTTTAACTTTATATATTTTTCTACAAAACGTAGAAATGTTGACTCTGGTATTGTGGTTGGGATAATGAAAATGAGGTTGAAAAGTGTTGCATTTGGCTTTTAACAGTTGTATAGAAATCTGCACACCAAAATGTATATGGTAAAGCCTGAACCCCAGCACTCCCCTCGCTCCCCAGCTAGACCCATAACACACACACACACACACACACCCTCCAATCATATCACATCCAGTGCATTGCGCATGCAGAGGGATGCCTCTGAATGAATCCATGTGTGTAAATGTCATCAGTAAATGTCAATAGCTTTTCTGGGGCCAGGCCTGAGGACATGGAGGCTCAGCATATGACCCACACCTACCTTCAATTCCTGCCCCTTCATCCATTCTTCATCTGCTCAAAATAAATCCTCTGCTTAGCGTGATGAATTAAACAACACATTCAGCAGAGAGATGGAGGATTTTAGACAAAGCCAGAGTAGAAAAGAGGACGTTTTGTGAGCATAGGACTGCAGTTATCTACAAAGGGACATAAGGCAAACTGCAGGTATCGTGAAAATGAATTTTCTAGTATGAGGTACGCACACATCCTAATTGGCGAGGTGCAGGCTGAGGAAATGTACATTTTCAAGAAAACATTTGTTTCAGAGCAAGAGTGTGTCACTACATCCTATGACTCATGAAAAGAAAAGCAGTGGAAGATTGGCGCCAAAGGAGATGACTGCAATTTTACGATCCCATAACCAATTGTGCTACTGTGTATGTTTTTTCAAGTTATTTGTAACTTATTTTGTACATAATGTTTCTGCCACTGTAACTTATGACCGAAAAGAGAGATATCAGGACAGCAATTACTCACCCCGTACTGGAGGAAAACGTATTTTTTCTTCAACGAGTCAGACGGGAAGGATTTACTTCAGACGCCCGACAAGGCCCTCATCCCCGTCATTAGCAGGAGAAAGAGACGGAGGTATCGGGGACGAAGGTCCGGGTGCCTTGTAAGGATACGACGCCGAGAGGGTAATCTACCTTTACCATAGGTCCTATTAGCCAACTTACAATCAATCAATAATAAAATAGATGAAGCTACGATCAAGTATCTCCTGCCAACGGAACATTAAACACTGTAATATCTTATGTTTCACCGAGTCGTGGCTGAACAACGACATGAATACAGCTGGCAGGTTTGAAGCTTTTTCGGCAGGATAGAACAGCGTCTTCTGGTAAGACAAGGGGCGGCAGTCTATGTATATTTGTAAACAACAGCTGGTGCACGAAATCTAAGGAAGTCTCAAGGTTTTGTTCGCCTGAGGTAGAGTATCTCATGATAAGCTGTAGAACACACTATTTACCAAGAGAGTTTTCATCTGTATTTTTCGTAGCTGTCTATATACCACCACAAACTGACGCTGGCACTAAGGCCGCACTCAATGAGCTGTATACGGCCATAAGCAAACAGGAAAACGCTCATCCAGAGACGGCGCTCCTAGTGGCTGGGGACTTTAACTTCTTATGGCTGCAGGGGCAGTATTGAGTGGCTTGGATGAAAGGTGCACAGAGGTGCCCAGAGTAAACGGCCTGCTCCTCAGTCATAGTTGCTAATATATGCATTATTAGTATTGGATAGAAAACACTCTGAAGTTTCTAAAACTGTTTGAATTATGTCTGTGAGTATAACAKAACTCATATGGCAGGCAAAACCTGAGAAGTTCCACTTCCTGTTTGGATTTTGTCTGAGGCTGGTAGATTTTCAACCAAGCTCCCATTGAAATTAGAGCGAGATATGGATGAGTTTTCACTTCCTACGGCTTCCACTAGATGTCAACAGTCAATAGAACCTTGTCTGATGACTCTACTGTGAAGGGGGGCCGAAGGAGACAGGAATGAGTCACCACTGCCATGAGGTGAACATTTTTTCACCATGCGCGTTCACATAAGAGGGAGCTCCGTTCCATCGCTCAACTGAAGTCAATGTAATTCTCCGGTTGGAACGTTATTCAAGATGTATGTTAAAAACATTCTAAAGATTGATTCAATACATCGTTTGACATGTTTCTACTGACTGTTACGGAACTTTTGGACATTTCGTCAGGTTTTAGTGAACGCCCCTTCCTGACGTTGGATTTGTATACCAAACACGCAACAAAAATAGCTATTATGGACATAGATGATGGACATTACCGAAAAAAACTAACATTTCTTGTGGAAGTGGGAGTCCTGGGAGTGCATTCCGACGAAGATCAGCAAAGGTAAGTGAAGATTTATAATGCTTTTCATGAGTTTTGTTGACTGCGCTGTTTTCAGATTATTGAATATTGTGTTTTGCCGTAAAGCTTTTTGAAATCTGACACAGCGGTTGCATTAAGAACAAGTGTATCTTTAAATCTATGTAAAACATGTATCTTTCATCAAAGTTTATGATGAGTTTTTCTGTTATTTGACGTGGCTCTCTGCAATTTCTCCAGATATTTTGGAGGCATTTCTGAACATGGCGCCAATGTAAACAGAGGTTTTTGGATATAAGTATGAACTTAATGCAGGGAATCCGTTTTACCTCATTTCTACCAGCATGTTAAATTTGCAACCAGAGGGAAAATAACTCTAGACCACCTTTGCTCCAAACATAGAGGCGCGTACAAAGCTCTCCCTCGCCCTCCACTTGGCAAATCTGACCGTAATTCTATCCTCCTGATTCCCGCTTACAAGCAAAAACTAAAGCAGGAAGCACCAGTGACACGGTCAATAAGAAAGTGGTCAGATGAAGCAGATGCTAAGTTTTGCTAGCAGACTGGAATATGTTATGGGATTCTTCTGATGGCATTGAGGAGTACACCACAACAGTCACTGGCTTCATCAATAAGTGCATCGATGACATCATCCCCACAGTGACCGTGTGTACATACCCCAACCAGAGGCCATGGATTACAGGCAACATCCACACTGAGCTAAAGGGTAGAGCTGCCGCTTTCAAGGAGCGGCACTCTAACCTGGACGAGAGCATCAGCTGTTCCGGATGACTGTGTGATCACGCTCTCCATAGCCGATGTGAGTAAGACCTTTAAACAGGTCAACATTCACAAGGCCGCAGGGCCAGACGGATTAGCAGGACGTGTACTCCGAGCATGTGCTGACCAACTGGCAAGTGTCTTCTCTGCTATTTTCAACCTGTCCCTGACTGAGTATGTAATACATACATTTTTCAAGGAGACCACCATAGTCCCTGTGCCCAAGAACACTAAGATAACCTGCCTACATCTGTAGCCATGAAGTGCTTCGAAAGGCTGGTCATGGCTCAAAACAACACCATTATCCCAGAATCCCTAGACTCAGTCCAATTTGCATACCGCCCCAACATATCCACAGATGATGCAATCTCATTTGCACTCAACACTGCCCGTTCCCACTTGGACAAAAGGAAGACCTATGTGAGAATGCTATTCATTTACTACAGCTAAGTATTCAACACCATAGTGCCCTCAACGCTCATCACTAAGCAAAGGACCCTGGGACTAAACACCTCCCTCTGCAACTGGATCCTGGACTTCCTGACGGGCCGCCCCCAGGTGGTAATCGTAGGTAACAACACATCCTCCACGCTGATCCTCAACACGACGGGGTGTGTGCTCAGTCCCCTCTTGTACACCCTGTTCACTCATGACTCATTGACCAAGCACGACCCCAACACCATCATAAAGTTTGCCGATGACACAACAGTGATAGGTCTGATCACCAACAACGACGAGACAGCCTATAGGGAGGAGGTCAGAGACCTGGCCATGTGGAGCCAGGACAACAACATCTCCCTCAACGTAATCAAGACAAAGGAGATGATTGTGGACTACAGGAAAAGGAGGACTGAGCACGCCCCCATTCTCATCGACGGGGCTGCAGTGGAGCAGGTTCAGAGCTTCACGTTCCTTGGTGTCTACATCACCAAGAAACTAACATGGTCCAAACACACTAAGACAGTCGTGAAGAGGGCACAACAAAGCCTATTCCCCCTCAGGAGACTGAAAAGACTTGTCATGGGTCCTCAGATCCTCAAAAGGTTATACAGCTGCACCATCGACAGTATCCTGACTGGTTGCATCACTGCCTGGTATGGCATCTTCTCGGCCTCCGACGGCCCAGTACATCACTGGGCCAAGCTTCCTGCCATCCAGGACCTCTATACCAGGCAGAGTCAGAGGAAGGCACGAAAAATTGTCAGAGACTCCAGCCACCCTAGTCATAGACTGTTCTCTCTGCTACTGCATGGCAAGCGGTACCGGAGTGCCAAGTCCAGGTCCAAAAGGCTTCTTAACAGCTTCTACACCCAAGCCGTAAGACTCCTGAACAGCTAATCAAAGGGCTACCCAGACCCCTCTTTTACGCAGCTGCTACTCTCTGTTTATTATCTATGCATAGTCACTTTAACTCTACATATATGTACATATTACCTTGAATAACTGGTGCCCCCTCACATTGACTCTGTGCCAGTACACCCAGTATATAGCCTCTCTACTGTTATTTTACTGATGCTGTTTAATTATTACTTTTATTTTTAATTTTTTCCTTTACACTTTTTTTTCCTTAAAACCTATTAAAGCATTGTTGGTTAAGGGCTTGTAAGTAAGCATTTCACTGTAAGGTCTACACCTGTTGCATTCGGCGCATGTGACAAACACAATTTGATTTGCTACATCCCAGAGAAGGACAAGCAAAGGCTCAATGTGGTGGCTTAATTGTATGGAAGCCATATGTACCACATAGGAATGAAGAGGACTCCAATGATAGTGTATGGTACATACCATGATGTAGTTGTGGAGCTCGGGGTAGACTTTGTAGGACGCCAGCCAGTGGGACAGGGGGGTGGTGGAGGGGAAGGTGGTGGTCACAGCCAGGGACACCTCAGGAAGGGACAGCACCTTGAAGCCAAACTTTTCATACAGCTTCTGGAGCTCCTCGTCAGGCTGCTCCTCTCCCTCGCTCAGGATACTGCCCACGATGTAGCGACACTGGTCATCAGGCACCTGAGAGAGAGAGATAGATAAAGAGAGGCAGAGAGAGGAATAGAAAGGGAGAGGGAAACGGATACAAGATGAGACCAAAAAGTGATTAAAATATTCTGCTCAGTACATATAAAACCCCATCCATCCTCCCAGCCCGCCAGTCAGACCAGCTCGTACAAGAAAACAACAGAAGGCAGAAGGAATGGGAGAATCTTTAAACAGCAGTGTGTGCGTATACATCAGACAGTGAGCTGTCAATCACATTGGGCTCCAGCCTGGCTGCAGGCTTTCTGGTAGATAGTGAGACAGTGATATAAGAGTGACACGAGGCCAGATTTCAGAGACATGGCTGGTTGGCTGGGCGCTGCTGCTGTAGGCCTGTGAAGGTCCTCCTCTATGTGACTGGTGCCGTCTGTGGAGGCTGGCACGGCACAGGGTCACAGATGGCATCCAGCGCTACTCATCAACATCGCTGACAGCCCCATACACACATCTTATAATTACACCATTCACAATTCATCCCCCTTTTCTCCTTTCTCTCCCCCTAGCCACACTTATTCAATACAAGTTTTCACACCATAAAGAAACCAGGCTAGGACCTGGTACAGGGGAATACAAGGTCAAACGATGGTGAAAGAAAAGTCACAAGTCTCCAGGTATGAGCTATACCCCTCAACCAACTAACATCCCTTTAATATCCTTACACCTCTTCCCCACCAGTGGCTGGGCCATGCAAGTAATATAATGAGTGACAGTGTCTGTATTCTACAGTCTGTATTATGTAAGCGGGCTATCCGTCGGATCTGCTGCCGTCTTCTTCACAGGCAACATCAGATGACAGGGAATTATTCTGTCAAGACCGTATTAGTAATACTTGATCTACTGCTCCGCTTTAAGCCAGTGCAAACAAAGCCATTCACAACGGCTGTGTTCCTAGCAGCTTAGTACACAATCAACACCAAACGGTCCATATGGACGCTGCTTTGGTCCAGGCTGTGGATGTACACTGTAAGTTATGTTGACCTTCCTACATGAGCATGATAAAAGATGTTGTCAACAGGGCTTGTGTATAATGACGGTCCCCTGTCAACACTGCCAGGCTATAATATGACACTGCTACATCCATTTAAATAAAAGGAGAGAGAAATTACCACTGCCCTCCCATGGCCTATCTAACCATCTCTCTCTCCCTCCCTCATTCCCTCGCTCTCTAGACTCATAAACGGCGGGCTTGTTGCCCAAACGTAGCCCTCGCTTGCTAATGATAATCATGTCAGAGCTCCTTTATTACTCAAGTCCCACTACACAACATCACACACAGCACACACCCCAGAGACTAAAGGAAATAGGAGAAGAGCAACGCTCCATGACACAGACACAGACACAAACAGCAACACTGCTTCTCATCTCTCCTCCACCCCAGATAACACACCCCAGAGACTAAAGGAAATAGGAGAAGAGCAACGCTCCATGAAGCTATTGGAGTGTCCTTTTCTCTCTCTCTCTCTCTTCTCTTGTCTCTCTGTATATATTTGTTAGGTTTATGTCTTAAAAAACGCACAGGGAGAATTCTGCCAGTCAGTCTGTCCAAGGCAGACAGCGGTGTTCTCAAAGCCAACCACGGCTCTTTAAACAGTTGTTCTGAAAAACAGAGCTGGCTTCACTGGGCTCTGCGTCTGTCAACAGATGAGGCTGAGGAGAGTTGCCAGTGCCCTTTGATTGGCCCAGGCGAACAACTGGCGCGTTGGCTAACTGGAAGACAGTTGAGCTCACCGCACCGTAATTGGATGGCGTAGTTGTCGGGTCGCCTTGCCACGCCTCAGAAAACCAACTCAGCACATTATATTTAATTTTTTTATTTCACCAGGTAGGCCAGTTGAGAACAAGTTCTCATTTACAACTGCGACCTGGCCAAGATAAAGCAAAGCAGTGCGACAAAAACAAACAAACTTACAGTCAAAAATACAATAGAAAAATATGTATACAGTGTGAGCAAATGAAGTAAGGAGTAAGGTAATAAAGGCAATAAATAGGCCAATAGTGGCAAAGTAATTACAATTTAGCAATTTAGCAATGTACACCGGAGTGATATATGTGCAAGTAGAGATACTGGTGTGCAAATATGGGGATGAGGTAGGTAGTTGGTTGGATGGGCTGTGTACAGCTGCAGCAATTGGTAAGCTGCTCTTACAGCTGATGCTTAAAGTTAGTGAGGGAGATAAGTGTCCAGCTTCAGTGATTTTTTAAAATTCGTTCCAGTCATTGGCAGCAGTGAACTGGAAGGAAAGGCAGCCAAAGGAAGTGTTGGCTTTGGGGACGACCATTGAAATATACCTGCTGGAGCGCGTGCTACGGGTTGGAGTTGCTATGGTGACCAGTGAGCTGAGATAAGGCGGAGCTTTACCTAGCAAAGACTTTAGATGACCTGGAGCCAATGGGTTTGGAGGCTATTTTGTAAATGACATCGCCGAAGTCAATGATCGGTAGGATAGTCAGGTTTACGAGGGTATGTTTGGCAGCATGAGTGAAGGAGGCTTTGTTTTGCGAAATAGGGAGCCGATTCTAGATATAACTTTGGATTGGAGATGCTTAATGTGAGTCTGGAAGGAGAGTTTACAGTCTAGCCAGACACCTTGGTATTTATATTTGTCCACATATTCTAAGTCAGAACCGTCCAGAGTAGTGATGCTAGTCGGGCGGCCGGGTGAGGGCAGCGATCAGTTGAAGAGCATGCATTTAGTTTACTAGCATTTAAGAGCAGCTGCCATGGAAGGAGTGTTGTATGGCGTTGAAGCTCATTTGGAGGTTTGTTAAGACAGTGTCCAAAGAGGGGCCAGATGTATACAGAATGGTGTTGTCTGCGTAAAGGTGGATCAAAGAATCACCCGCAGCAAGAGTGACATCTTTGATATATACAGAGAAAAGAGTCAAGAATTGAACCCTGTGGCACCCCCATATAGACTTTAGAAAGACAGGGCAGGATGGACATAGGTCTGTAACAGTTTGGTTCTAGAGTGTTTCCCCCTTTGAAGAGGGGGATGATCGTGGCCGCTTTCCAATCTTTAGGAATCTCAGACGATACAAAAGATAGGTTGAACAGACTAGTCAGAGGGGTTGCAACAATGGCAGCAGATAATTTTAGGAAGGGAGGGTCCAGATTGTCTAGCCCAGCTGATTTGTAGGGATCCAGATTTTGCAGCACTTTCAGAACATCAGCTGTCTGGATTTGGGTGAAGGAGAACAACATGTGTGATCACACAACAACGTGTGATCTTCCGTCATCATGAAGTGCTTTGAGAGACTAGTCAAGGATCATATCACCTCCACCCTACCTGACACCGTAGACCCACTCCACTTTGCTTACTACCCCAATAGGTCCACAATCGCAATCACACTGCCCTAACCCATCTGGACAAGAGGAATACCTATGTAAGAACGCTGTTCATCGACTAGAGCTCAGCATTTAACACCATAGTACCCTCCAAACTCGTCATTAAGCTTGAGACCCTGGATATCGACCTCGCGCTGTGTAACTGGGTCCTGGACTTCCGGACGGGACGCCCCCAGGTGGTGAGGGTAGGAAACAACATCTCCACCCCGCTGATCCGCAACACTAGGGCCCCACAAGGGTGCGTTCTCGGCCCTCTCCTGTACTCCCTGTTCACCCATGACTGCGTGGCCATGGACACCAACTCAATCATCAAGTTTGCAGACGACACCACAGTGGTAGGCTTGATTACCAACAACAACGAGACGGCCTACAGGGAGGAGGTGAGGGCCCTCGGAGTGTGGTGTCAGGAAAATAACCTCACACTCAACGTCAACAAAACAAAGGAGATGATTGTGGACTTCAGGAAACAGCAGAGGGAGCACCCCCCTATTCACATCGACGGGACAGTAGTGGAGAAGGTGGAAAGTTTTAAGTTCCTCGGCGTACACATCACGGACAAACTGAAATGGTCCACCCACACAGACAGCGTGGTGAAGAAGGCGCAACAGCGCCTCTTCAACCTCAGGAGGCTGAAGAAATTTGGCTTGTCACCAAAAACACTCAAACTTTTACAGATGCACAATCGAGAGCATCCTGTCGGGCTGTATCAAGTGTCAAGGGCAGTCAAGTCTGGAGTGAACCAAGGGCTATATCTGTTCTTAGTTCTACATTTCCTGAAAGGGGCATGCTTATTTAAGATGGTGAGGAAAGCACTTTTAACAAACAACCAGGCATCCTTTACTGACGGGATGAGGTCAATATCCTTCCAGGATACCCGGGCCAGGTCGATTAGAAAGGCCTGCTCACAGAAGTGTTTAGGGAGCTTTTGACAGTGATGAGGGGTGGTCGTTTGACCGCGGACCCATAACAGACGCAAGCAACGAGGCAGTGATCGCTGAGATCCTGCTTGAAAACAGCAGAGCTGTATTTAGAGGGCAAGTTGGTCAGGATGATATCTATGAGTGTGCCCATGTTTACGGATTTGGGGTTGTAGGGTAGGTTCCTTGATCATTTGTATGAGATTGAGGGCATCTAGCTTAGATTGTAGGACGGCCGGGGAATTAAGCATATCCCAATTTAGGTCACCTAGCAGTACAAACTGTGACGATAGATGAGGGGCAATCAATTCACATATGGTGTCCAGGGCACAGCTGGGAGCTGAGGGGGGTCTATAACAAGAGGCAACAGTGAGGGACTTATTTCTGGAGAGATGGATCTTTAAAAGTAGAAGCTCAAACTGTTTGGGCCTAGACCTGGATAGTATGACAGAACTTTGCAGGCTCTCCCTACAGTAGATTGCAATTCCGCCCCCTTTAGCAGTTCTCTCTTGACGGAAAATGTTGTAATTGGGGATGGAAATGTAAGAATTTTTGGTGGCCTTCCTAAGCCAGGATTCAGACACATTAGGGTTGGCGGAGTGTGCTAAAGCAGTGAATAAAGCAAACTTAGGGATGAGGCGTCTGATGTTAACATGCATGAACCCAAGGCTTTTACGGTTGCAGAAGTCAAGAAATGAGAGCGCCTGGGGACACACAGGGCCTGGGTTAACCTCTACATCACCAGAGCAACAGAGGAGGAGTAGGATGAGGGTACGGCTAAAGGATATAAGAACTGGTCATCTAGTGCTTTGGGAACAGAGAATAAAAGGAGAAGATTTCTGGGCGTGGTAGGATAGATTCAGGGCATAATGTACAGACAAGGGTATGGTAGGATGTGAGTACAGTGGGGGTAAACCTAGGCATTGAGTGACAATGAGAAGCTCATCGACACAGATTAATCACACGGTGTAACCTCAATCACATCTCCTCCACCAAGAACATCAGCCAGAATTTACACAAACTGACAGAACCTGAAGCTGTGATTCTTATGTGCAACTTTAACAGTCCTTGTTTATTCTTCCCCCCATGCTTTAGAATGCATATTGTTTCCTAATGCAGACTCATCGGGCTGACTTTAGTGCCCACGGGACTCCAAGAAAGCTTTCTTTCAGAAATGGTGCCCTTCTCCTTCTCTCTGCCCCGGTTCCTCTCTAAGCCAGGTCTCCTGAGACCTGTTGAGAAGAAAAGTCATTTTGAAAGAAATTCTTTGCTTGGAGGTGATAGGGCCTTTTCTGACGGATGAGGGCTCTCCAACAATAGAAAGGTAGGGCTGGCCGTGGTAGTTCTTTATTAGCAGACACGTAATGAGGATTTACTCTCCTCATATTCCCCRCTCCTGGGCCCTCTGTGCTCTTCCCTCCCGTCTCCCACTTCTGGGAATTAATTCTTCTCAATAATCGGCCCGCTTTCAAATCGCTCATCGCTAAAGCGTTAGCGCTTTTGGGAGGACTGGGTGGGGGCATACACACATACTTGTTTTTCAGCTAGGAGGAGAGAGGCCCAACCTCTGTATTACAGTCCTAGAAGAGAAGAGAGGTACATAATGATGGAGCTTCATGCACTCTGCCTAGCCAATAATCACACCCATGAAAATGTAACAGCCAGGTAGGCCTACAATCAACAATATATTAGGCTGGATTGGCAACGTGGGATCATTTAGCCCCCTGATAAATCCTGGAGAAGGGTTAACATGCTGGATCAGGACTGGATCATCAGCTCACTGTCTATGTGTGGCCTACATGATGTCCACTCAACACCACTCATTAGACCCGTTTTCCAGATACAGATTAATACTAGTCCTGGAATAAAGATGACAGTGGAGATTCCTCATTGAGAGACATTGTTAATTGAGGACTAGGCTTAATCTGGGTATGGGAAATCAGCCCCTTTTGTTGACAGATGCCGGAGTAGCACACAGGGTTCCTCTAAGCGTAACACACAGTAAGGTGGGGTTCTTTCCTCTCCGGGCTCTGGTGGCAAGGTTCACCAATCATCCCTCCAGTCACAGCAGGGGGAAAACCGTTAGTCCTCATTGTAGTTGATTTAGCACTGTGATTTCAAACTACAGCAATGCCCTCTATCAATTTTCTAGGGATGCACAACATGTCGGTGAGCATATCGGAATCGGCCATTATTAGCTAGAAATGCGTCGGCAACACCAATGTGCAAAACCCGTTACGTTCGTCGTTTGATGAATGATACCAAGGCGCAGCGTGGTAAGCGTACATCTTTCTTTATTAGATGAACACCAGGCTACACAGTAACTGTACAAAACAAGATCCCACAACTGAAGGTGGGAAAAAGGGCTGCCTAAGTATGATCCCCAATCAGAGACAACGATAAACAGCTGCCTCTGATTGGGAACCATACTAGGCCAACAAAGAAATAGAAACATAGATTTGCCCACCCAAGTCACACCCTGACCTAACCAAATAGAGAATAAAAAAGGCTCTAAGGTCAGGGCGTGACAAAACCGATATCAAAGCTGATGTGCAGACCTATATAACGTAAATAGACGATGTAATGACGCCACAAAGGAAATACAGCGCTACACAGAACAAAAGCAGGAAAATGCTAAGTGCATAAGTGCACACTTCCAACAACTAAACAAGTTCAAGTCGAGCAGTCATTTGAAAGAGTAAGAACATTTCAGCGAGACAACTTAAAGGCGAAATCCATTAATTAAAATATTGGATATCGGTATCGGCCCAAAAATGTAATATTGGTGCGTCGATAAATTTGATCTGTCTTGGTTAGCATGTGTAGTCCAAAATAAGTAGAAAGTGCCCCAGAAACAGGATAACGTGGTACACGTGTTGACTGACTGTTGTGATGGGATGGAGCGGAGAGGCTGTGTGATTGTGAACCAACACTGCACTACAGTCAATAGATCTGTGAATTTGGAGCCTCTTGACCTCAGCATCCTCCTTAACATCAATGTCTTCAGTAAGGCATGAGAAAATGATGGACGATGGATGCAGCATTCAGTCCAACAACAACACAGAGTCTGTGAAGTGGAGCGCAGTAAACAAGCACAAAACTCACCCACATCTTTGGATGAACAGCAGAGTAGTTGACAAACAATTCACATCAATGCCTATTCTAGAAAATTGCTTTTCTGCATGGGCGTTTACAATTATGGCGTATAGTATAGCCTATGTATGAAGTCCGACTATATTGGGGGTAGCACTTTATTTTAAGTGTCTGGAATAAATCATTTAAGGCATTTATAAAATGTGTGTTCACCATTTATTAATCATGAATAAGCCATTTACTGATCATTTGTAAAGTATTTTTGCAGTCCTTAATCTAAAGTGAGTGCAGTTTATACTTTATAAATGTTGAGTGACCACCAGTGTAATTTCTCACAAAAAGATATCATGCCATTGGTAGACATTTCTGCAGTATACACTCAGTGGCCAGTTTATTAGGTATACACTCAGTGGCCAGTTCATCTAGTACTGGGCCGGACACCGTTTGCCTCCAGAACAGCCTTTATTCTTTGGGGCATGGAAACGTTGCTTAATTGGTATCAAGGGACCTACCGTGTGCCAGGAAAACATTTCCCACACGATAACATCACCAACCCGTACCATTTGGGGCCATGGACTGCTGCTTACGCCACATCCTGATTCTGCCTTCAGCATGACGCAACGGGAATCGGGATGTCAGATCAGGCAATGTTTTTCCACTACACAATTGTCCAGTGTTGGTGATTGCGTGCCCACTAGAGTCGCTTCTTCTTGTTTATAGCTGATAGAAGTGGAACCAGGTGTGGTCTGGTTGTCTGCTGCGATAGCCCATCAGTGACAAGATGCCGTTCTGCACACCACTGTTGTACTGCGCCATTATTTGCCTGTTAGTGGTCCGCCTGTTAGTGGTCCGCCTGTTAGTGGCTTCGCCTGTTAGTGGCCGCCTGTTAGTGGTCCGCCTGTTAGTGGCCCGCCTGTTAGTGGCCCGCCTGTTAGTGCGCCGCCTGTTAGTGGCCCGCCTGTTAGTGGCCCGCCTGTTAGTGGTCCGCCTGTTAGTGGTCCGCCTGTTAGTGGTCCGCTCCTGTTAGTGGTCGCCCTGTTAGTGGTCCGCCTGTTAGTGGTCCGCCTGTTAGTGGTCCGCCTGTTAGTGGTCCGCCTGTTACTGTTTTGGTCCGCCTGTTAGTGGTCCGCCTGTTAGTGGTCCGCCTGTTAGTGGCCCGCCTGTTAGTGGCCCGCCTGTTAGTGGCCCGCCTGTTAGTGGTCCGCCTGTTAGTGGCTCGCCTGTTAGTGGCCCGCCTGTTAGTGGTCCGCCTGTTAGTGGCCCGCCTGTTAGCTTGCACAATTCTTGCCGTTCTCCTCCGACCTCTCAGCAACAAGCTGTTTTTTCCCCACAGGTCTGCCGCTGACTGGATGTTTTTTGTTTGTCGCACCATTCTCGATAAACTGTTTATAAATGTCTTATAAAAATGGTTTATTATGGACCTTTTGTTACGTGCCTCCTAACGGAGGGAGGTGCAGGAATCAGGAGCAGGAGAGCAAGGAAATCCCAGTGGCAAATAATGTTTATTGAGCAGTCCCAACTCAACTACAAACATGGGACTGAAACACGCCCAAACCAGGTTGCCACACACACAGGGAATAGTGCTACACACGGAGGAGAAACCTCTACTCCTAAACTCACTACCAAACGGCACAACTGCCGAGAGAAAAGAAACCCCGTGGTGCAGACACGCACCCCTACTAACGTAACCACAGAAAAACAATCCCGCACAAAGACTAACAGGCAGCGGAGGTAAATATACCCACCGGAATCAACTAATAAGACATAGGTGTAAACAATACAGACAGACACAAACGAAAAGGAAAAATGGATCGGTGGCAGCTAGTAGGCCGGCGATGACGACCGCCGAGCACCGCCGGAACAGGGAGAGGAGCCACCTTCGGTGGAAGTCGTGACACCTTTCAAATAAAGTGTTACAGATTTGGGTTATAGAGTAGACGAGATATCGATCCACAAAGAACAGAGCAAAGTCAATGACAGAGTGAGGAGAGGAGATTGAGAGAACAGGAGGACACATTCAAACAAAAAGAGCTCCAGTATTCAAGTGCTTCTCCCTGCCATTTTGTGTGAGATGAGAGACGGCCTGTCAGTTGCTGCTGTTGTTAAGGTGTCTGATTAGAAACCATTAGCCCCCCATAGATCCACGACACAGACAATAGATTCCCAGGCTGACTGAAATTGAAACTAATGGGGCTTCACAGCGGAGAGACTGCATGTACTGTATCTTATGGCGTTGGTCTGTTTCAGGACAAATTAATGGGGCAGCAAATAAAGTATGCATGCAAATAAAAGCAGTTCGGAAAACATTGAGACTGTGATGGTAAATTTATTGTGTATGTGGATGGAATCAGGATTCAAATCCAAAACAACTGGCAGTGTGCCTAGGCTATATGTCAATCATCACCACTTTAGAAAGACAATAGTTAACATAATTACAATATGGTAGCGATAATTAAAACCCACTAGAGTGTGGTTGTGCTTGATTTGAACTCCTGCTAGCGTACCTGTAGAGGTCTAGTCATTGTGTTAACGCTAGGCTAGTTAGCAATGGCTCATGAAACTCAAGTCCTCAACCTCGGTCCTGAAGGGTCAAGGGCCCCCAATGGCTCTCACAGAAAAACAGCTGTCCACACACTCTCCCAGGCTGCACTGAGACTTCCCTGCTTCCCTGAGTTGTCTGCTGGAGGCTGGACACATGCACACAAACTCTTTACTACTGCATTGTACCACTGATGTGTGACTGAGTTTCGATTCCATTGCCAATTGGATAAACAGTCTTCAAATCTAATTTTATTGGTTACATACACATGGTTAGCAGATGTTAATGCGAGTGTAGCGAAATGCTTGTGCTTCTAGTTCCGACAGTGCAGTAAAATCTAACAAGTAATCTAACAAATTCACAATGACTACCTTACACACAAATGTAAAAGGATGAATACGAATATGTACATACAGTTGAAGTTGGAAGTTTACGTACACCTTAGCCAAATACATTTAAACTCGGTTTTTCACAATTCCTGACATTTAATCCTAATAAAAATTCCGTCTTAAGTCAGTTAGGATCACCACTTTATTTTAAGAATGTGAAATGTCAGAATAATAGCACAGAGAATGATTTATTTCAGCTTTTATTTCTTTCATCACATTCCCAGTGGGTCAGAAGTTTACATACTGTCACGCCCTGACCATAGTTTGCTTTGTATGTTTATATGTTTTGTTTGGTCAGGGTGTGATCTGAGTGGGCATTCTATGTTGTATGTCTGGTTTGTMTWTTTCTATGTGTTTGGCCTGATATGGTTCTCAATCAGAGACAGGTGTTTTGCGTTGTCTCTGATTGGGAACCATATTTAGGTAGCCTGTTTTGTATTGTGGGTTATTGTCTATGTCTATACGTTGATTGCTTGTGTCTGCACTTTCGTTATATAGCGTCACGTTCGTTTTGTTGTTTGTTTAAGTGTTCTTCATTTCTTCGTTTATTAAATTAAGTATGTATTCTAACCACGCTGCGTTTTGGTCCGATCCTTACTCCTCCTCAGACGAGGAGGATTACGACGTTCGTGACAATACACTCAATTAGTATTTGGTAGCATTGCCTTTAAATTGTTTAACTTGAGTCAAACGTTTTGGGTAGCCTTCCACAAGCTTCCCACAAAAAGTTGGGTGAATTTTGGCCCATTCCTCCTGACAGGGCTGGTGTAACTGAGTCAGGTTTGTAGGCCTCCTTGCTCGCACATGCTTTTCCAGGTCTTCATTACAGAGACCTCCATTAACTTTAATGGGAAAACTGTGGAGTTGGGACTAGACATATTGTTAATGCATCATGGTGCTGACTAAAGAATCCTTTTGGAACTAAACATTTCAGAGCATTTTTAAGGCATGGGCCTATTCATCCCTCATTTTACATCCCCTTGAAAAAGGTAACTCCTTGCCGGAAGCATCACTTTCATGTTTGTAGCTGTCGACAGGCGCTAAAATGCTAATCAATTTGACTGGTAGTGCCGCGGCGCTGGGCGCTCTGATCTGAGATTCCTATTGATGAGTCGGAGCGTCGCTCTTCTCCGCTCGCCAGCCAACCTCTCAAGAAGGTCAGACTCCTGCAAATTTACACTCCTTAGCCGAGCCTCTTTCCTCTCTCTCACTTTCTCTTTCAGCCGTTTTCCACTCACATCCTCACTATCACGACGCATATGAAAACTGATTTTCTCCTGGTTGTGACTGGGAGGCAGTAGGAGTGGGGCTGCTGGCTGCAATAGTAGGCTACTGCTACAAACTGGACTTCCAGCATGTGGGTGGATACTGGATACACACAACATGGCAGGTTTGGATTCTGTTTAGGTGCAGTGTCAGAAGCGGTCGGGGTGTGTGGTGAGGGCTGGTTTAGACAACCTTTGATCAGCACAGAGAAATGCGTGAATGTGACACTTATCTGCACTGATCATGATCATCTGTACAACTCTGCTACTCTCCGACTGTGAGTGCAGTTTGAAGGAAGTTGCTAACTAGCGCAATAATTAACTAGCGTTAGCAGAATGACTGGAAGCATGCTAGGAGATATCCATAGACTTCCAGTCATTGCGCTAAAGCAAGTGAGCATTGGCTCGCAAAACTACCTTTAACTTCCTTCATACTTGACACAGATACATAAAAATGGTATCCATCTGACTCTGGGGAAGTAGTATATTAAGTATCCCTATAAGTATCCCTTTAATGACTGTGGCCAATCGCATCAGTCAGGGAGACTGTCTGCTTTCCCCTGGACCTCTCCCTATACACCACACTAGAGAGCACCATAGACCTGATGTCTCCACTCAAACGGTCCAATAAGTTGGGGAAACAATGACATCGCTGTGGTCTACATGCCTACCTGTCCAGTGTGTAGTCTGCTGTCTCTCCTATGAGGTAGACTGACCTAAGACCTGACCTGTGTCAGCAGCACGTTAGGACCCCCGGGCCTGTGTGATAATGAGATCAGAGAATTACACCAATTAAAAACAGACACACACACACAAAGACCCGCCCGTCACTGGGCAGCCCGGACAGGAGAGCCAGCCAGGCCTAAAGCTAATTGGCTGTCCGGGTTGTGACTGTGGCTGTGATGGCCCAACATAGAGAAGAGTGGATGCCAGTCACCTCTGAGTGACCACATCAGACTAATAGTGGACAGACTGGCTATAGATCTAGGTCAAATTTAGATGCTTAGCCTAATATCAAAATGACATGCAATGCATGTATGCAAAATTATTCCTGTTAGTTATGCTAATAGTGTGTGTGTGTATGCAAAATGATTCCTGTTAGTTATGCTAATAGTGTGTGTGGGTGCATGTGTGCATTCCTGCAAATATCCCTCTGCAGTAGGCACGCAATCACTGCCATCTAGTGGTAAACAATGTGCCATTACATGAACATAATAACACATTTATAACCTTCTTAATTTCTACCAAAATAAAAATAACCTAATGCAAATAAAAGTTGCTCTTAAAATCCCCCAATGTATAACGCCTGAAATACTTAATATAAACAGTAGGCCTATGCACTGGGTGATGAGGGGCCAACAATACTGAAAAAAAATATAAATGCAACATGCAACAATTTTTACGATTTTACTGAATGACAATTCAACTCAAATAAATAAATTAGGCCCTAATCTATGGATTTCACATGACTGGGCAGGGGTGCAGCCATAGGCCCACCCACTTGGGAGCCAGGCCCAGCCAATCAGAATGAGTTTTTCCCCACAAAAGGGATTTATTAGACAGAAATACTCCACAGTTTCATCATGTACGGGTGGCTGGTCTCAGACGATCCCGCAGGTGAAGAAACCGGATGTGGAGGTCCTGGGCTGGCGTGGTTACATGTGGTCTGCGGTTGTGAAGCTGGATGGAGGTACTGCCAAATTCTCTAAAACGACGTTGGAGCCATTGTGCACAAAATATGAGAAATAAGATTTTGGTGCGTATGGAACATTTCTGGGATATTTTGTTTCTGCTCATGAAACATGGGACCCAACAACACTTTACATGTTGCGTTTATATTTTTGTTCAGTATAATAGTCCTTTAGGTCAGGGTTTCCCAAACACAGCTGATTAAAATATTCAAAGCTTGATGATGAGTTGGTTATTTGAATCAGCTGTGTAGTGCTAGGGCAAAAAACTAAATGTGCACGGGGTGGCCCAGGACCGAGTTTTGGAAACCCTGCTTCAGGCCATGCTAGCCTATATTATGACTGGCAGTGTATGAGTATATGACAACCTCTTCAGCTGCTGCATTACATTACTGGAGCAGTTAAGGAATGTCTACAACCAAAAGAGCCATTGACAAACTAACTCATTCGCATGTCCATTAAGTGACGGTTGGTTGGCAGGCCTGTAAGACATGGTTTTGAAGCTAACACAAGAGAGAGTTAGGCTTTAGAAGATAATTTCTGCTCTATCTGTATCCATCAGGCATCTTTTCCCCAAGGGAAGGCAGACAGTCCATTCCCCTGCTAGTGAGGTTGAAACATACTTTCTCTCTCGCTTCTCATCCGTTCCGCTTGTGAGGGGAAATTAATTGCACACCCCACATGCATATTAAAACAGCTCGGTTAAAAAGCCTGTCAAAACGCACTCACAAAAATATGAATGCGTGAACGAAACAGACAGAAAGCAGCATGTTGCCCTCTTCCTCCCTTTTCAAATATTGCCTTTCCCCTTCAAGAACTAATGAGCCATTTGGATTGTTCCGTATTTGGCTGTGAACTGTTATTTTGGATGAAGACATATGGTGAAGTGGCATTGGCAGCCCATGGATATGTGATGGACATTTTTATGTTTGTGCTTTTCTACTTACCCATTTCTATGTTCTATGTTTGTGCTTTCTATAAACCAATTTCTGTGTTCATGCAAGTGACTGATTGAATGAATCCTCACTATCAGTATCTGCAATTTGGCAGTATGCCCAGAATCTTGTTTAGAGAAAGGGATATCTCAGTTTCAAGGTCTCAGCTTGGAGAGAAAAAGCATCCTGAGGTATTGATCTGTCACATGCACGACCCAGTATTGGCCATCACATAAATGAAGCAAACATTAATTATGAATGATGAATAAGCTAAATCATTCAGTATATAAGGAAAACTAACGTGACTGCCACGTTAGAGCTCCTAACAGACGTTCATTTTGATGCATTGAGTTTGTTGGAACCTCTCCAGCACCCTGACAATAAACAATGATTCATTTAAGATTGACTGAGTGTCCCTAGTGGTAATTGTCATTAGAGGACAATTTGGTGTCACGAAAAGGATTATTGATTCTGCCTGCGGAGCTTTCCAGCGGGGGTTTGCGAGGAATACCGGTGGCACATTTTATGAAGCATGAGGGAAATTCCTGTCTGAAAATAATCACCACGAGGACCCGCCCAGACCAGACCCTTACTGTGAGCTGCCCAGGAGGAGACACATCATCCACAAACAAAAGAGGGACATGTCTTCTGAATATCAGTATATCAATTTAAATGAATCTGTATAAAAAATGTAAAAAAATATTAAACATTTAATCAAAGCAAGTAGAGAGAAGACTATTCACTAGTTTTATGAGAAGACTAGAGTGAGAGCGTAATGGTACCATGGAAAGCCCTGCTGACAGCTGTCTGTAGGAATTTAGAAGAAATGTCTGTGGTCTGCAGCCACTACAAATAACACAAGGTATTTTCTAATATGGGGTGTTATATGTGTAGGACGTACCGGCAAAAGAACCGTTGAAGATACATATGGTGCATAGCAAGTAACGACAAGAGAATCGTTGAAGATGCACATGGGTAAWAAAGGAGATTACCGAGTGTGTTTGGGAATAGTACTAAGTGAATGTGGATGTGAAAATTGTGTGATTGAGATATGGGATGTTAAGCTGATTGAAATTTGGATAATGAGCTGATTGATATTTGGATAACAAGAGCTGATTGGAAAAAAATAACAAGAGGATTGAAATTAGGATATTAAACTGATTGAAATTTGGATGATAAGAGGATTGAAATTTAGCTATTAAGTATTGAGTGAATGAGAGCTGTCAGGGGACTAGCTCCGATGTGAATATGGACTGAATGTGAGCGGAGTTTTCCAGTTCTGTGTGAGCTCATCTATAACGTTATCTATGTTATCTAGAGGATAACATGTCTCAGAAATCTAATTTGAGATGACATCCTCTGAGACAYGTTTTGATTAGTAATGAGGATAACATGTTTAAATTGCATGTTTCGTTAGTAACGAGGATAACATATCTCTGAGGGTAACATTATTCATTTTTTGTGATTACATGAGGATAACATGTCTCATCAGTGGAGTTTGATGTATAACGTTATTATCTATGTGAGATATGAAAGGAGAGAGAACCATTTCCGAATATGCTGTTAGAACAACTAGTATAAATATCTGAACCCCTGTATGAAGGGAACACTAGTCTAAAGGAGGAATGTGATATAACACAAATGTATAATGGGTTACTAGCGATTAAGTAACATAATATTGAGTATAATGGGTTACTAGAGATCTGATGAAGTAACAATAGAAAAAATACAAAATAATATACAACTTGTACACCCACACGTAGACGTACGTAAGTGGTGTAAATAGTATTCTGCGCAATGTTCAGAGTGGTCCCTTTATGGATCATTTGAGGTATGATAAGGTTAAAGCATCGTACAGGACTTGACTTACCCCTAACCAATAAAACTATAAACGCTTATGAGATTTCTTCCACCCTGGTAATACATTTTGAAATAAACCCCATACCCTGTTAAATAGAACAAATAATTTTCAGTATTCACCTACTCAACTGTTTAACTTGCTAGGTAGAGACTTATTATGGACAGAGCATGACATCTACAGGGGACTGATAGACAGTGCCAGCTCAGTTAATACATATTGATCCCTCTAACGCATTACATATGAATCTTAAAATAATAAACATTTAATAAATATTGAAGCAGAAAGTGAATATCCAACAGACATTTTAAATAAATATAGAGTAACTTTGAAGGTATACTAAGATGAAAACAATGCCTTCCAATATAGAGAAAGTTATCATGTTTGATTTGTTTTGTTTTCAACCTTGCAATAGGGGGAAAAGCAGAATGTTGTTCGAGAGTGATCCATGTGTATTAGTAGTAGTACATTGAGAAGGTCTTTCTATTGGGAAGAAGGGAGTTGAAGGAAAAATATATGGAGACGATTGAAAGTAACAAAGTGAATTGGCTTGCAGATAGCACTCTAATAATGCAATATCTTAGTAATTTGATTGAGCATTGGGACTGATATTAAATTAGAAGCAGCTCCCTCTTAATGACATACRAGTTACCTAAACAACTTCCACAAATGTCAACTGGTGTAGGAAAACTGATTAAAGATCACTTTAATGGTCAATTGCACACAAGGTCTAACCGAAAAGACACACATACACTACATGACCAAAAGTATGTGGACACCAGCTCGTCGAACATCTCATTCTAAAATCATGGGCATTAATATGGAGTTGGTTCCCCCCTATTTTGATATAACAGCCTCCACTCTTCTGGGAAGGCTTTCCACTAGATGTTGGAACATTGCTTCCATTTAGCCACAAGAGCATTAGTGACGTCAGGCACTGATGTTGGCCGATTAGGCCAGGCTCGCAGTCGGCATTCCAATTCATCCCAAAGGTGTTTGATGGGGTTGACGTCAGGGGTCTGTGCAGGTCAGTCATGTTCTTCCACACCGATCTCGACAAACCATTTCTGTAGACCTCGCTTTGTGCACGGGGCATTGTCATGCTGAAAAGGGCCTTCCCTAACTGTTGCCACAAAGCTGGAAGCACAGAATCGACTAGAATGTCCTTGTATGCTGTAGCGTTCAGATTTCCCTTCACTGGAACTAAGGGGCCTCGCCCGAACCATGAAAATCAGACCATTATTCTACCTCAACCAAACGTTACAATTGGCACTACGCATTCGGGCAGGTAGCGTTCCCCTGGCATCCGCAAAACCCAGATTTGTCAGTGTGATTAATCCCTCCAGAGAACACGTTTCCACTGCTCCAGAGTCCAATGGCGGTGAGCGTTACACCACTCAAGCTGACGCTTGGCATTGCACATGGTGATCTTAGGCTTGTGTGCGGCTGCTTGGCCATGGAAACCCATTTCATTAAGCTTTTTTTTTTTTTTTTTTTAACATAGGTTTAAGAGAGGTGCGTGGGGGCTACCACACTGGGCACACGGGAGCTGCCCCAATCCCTTTACATAGTAGCCTAGACGGATTGAGCTCATATGCACTCTCATTGTACCAAAACACTATTTTGCCATATGGTATTTGGGAGGGCCTAGTCACACAATGATGCTGAGTCTCAGATTTTTTTTAAACCATTGATTGCAAAGTGAAACAATCCATACAACTCTACGCACAAGGACTACTGTTAACAATTTCCAACGAAAATGTAACAAAAACAGTGCAGATACAATGATTGGTAACAGAATGATGGTAAAATCTCCCGCAGTTTGCGTTAAGGTTTTTCAAAACCACTGTTAACGCGCAATTGAACCAAAAGACCAAACTTATTTGGTTGAAAACGGCCCTGGCAGCATCAATATGTATCAAACATTTATTCTCGTGTCAAAATTGACCATAGAAAAAAGTCAGTAACGTACAAAAACTGAGATTTGTGAAATGTAAGGAATCTAGTATGTAACAGCTTTTTTGGGGTTGGGTTTATTTCAATGCTGTTCACATGCCCACAGCACCCAAGTAATCATCAAGTCGGAGCGCAGCTGCACGACTAAGGTACATATTAACTGCACGCGACCAGATCATAATGCCCACTAAACACCTAACACCTTTGGATATCCCTATGGGGCTAGTTAGGGACCATCAGTAAATTAGACCTACAAATATATATATATTTGGCTTACACAAGGTACATGGGGGGCATTTCCATCTAAAAAAGGACCCATGAGCACCAATATGTGAAGTTCATAGGAGAATGTCAAATTGGGTCTCAAACGAAAGCTAAGGGTATATCTTTGAGAAATTAAAGAATATGTACATTTTTAAACCATTTTCCATTATAAATGTTTTGAATAAGCAAAGGCTTTGATTTCTGGAAAAGGGAAATTCGACATCTACCTCTCTCCAGGTAATGTCACTTCTCCAGGTAATGTCACTTCTCCGGGCTCTTACTGAGTACTTTTACATGCACAGTAATAATTTGATATTAAACTTATTATGGCAGTAGGGCACATTATACAATAGTTATGTAAACACCTTACTCTGCTTATCTTAAATCAGTGCACGGTCAAAATCGAAGTAAGCATATGCTGATTAAAACACCTGGTTTTCTGAGAAATGGTTCAAATTATTAGGACATGTAAACACCTTAAATCAGCATTCTAGCAGTGTATTTGATGTGCTAGGACYAGTTGAAAGAGCCTCCTTTAGCGCAAGTGTAGTGAGTTCGGAACAACTGAATGTATGCATCTTAGAAGTAGTTTTCACATAAACTTTATATGTCCGAACAATGTTCATCAGGTAGCTTGATTTCAGATGTGTTCATGTAAACAGGATTATTAGGAAAATCATTCTTCTTGCAAAGCATGTAAATGTTTTAAATCAAAAATCAACCTATTATATTACATCTGACTATCCACAATAATCGCATTATTGTGTGCACGTAACTATACTCATTGACACCTACCAACAACCCTCTTTCTATTTACTGTAACAAGCATCCTCACCGACTAAGCACTGACCGACAACAGATGTCCATGGATGTTGAAAAGTAGTTGACATTTGGTCAGTCCGCCCTGGCCAAACCAAATCTAAACCAATCATAGACGTCGCTGTTTCACAAGTTTGGATAGCACAGTAGAGAGCAGTACAGTACACTAGAGTACTGGTATCTGGTATTTTTTAAGTAAAGAAAAATAGAGTACAGTCCAGTACATTAGAGTTCAGTACAGTAGAGCACTGGTATTTTTTTTTTTYTTACTAGGATCACCATTAGCCGTTGCGAAAGCAGCAGCTACTCTTCCTGGGGTTCAAACAAAACATGACGATACAGAACATTAATAGACAAGAACAGCTCAAAGACAGAACTACATCGATTTGAAAATGTTGCACAGCCTACATGTCAGTACATACACACAAAATATCTAGGTAAAATAGGGAAGAGAGGTGAGGTGTTGCTTCGTTTGTTTTTTAAAGCCAGGTTTGCTGTTCACTTGAGAAATCGGAGATGGAAAGGAGTTCCATGCAATCATGGCTCGATATAATACTGTAGGTTTTCTTCCATTTGATCTGAATTTGTGGACTGTAAAAAGACTCCTTGTGGCATGTCTGGTGGGTTAAGTGTGTGTGTGTCAGAGCTTAGTGTAAGTTGGCTATGCAAACAGTCTCTCCTCTACCTTTAGCCAAGAGAGACTGGCTTTGTATGGACTCTTACACACTATTTTAGACCCTGCCTTTGGAACTTTGGCTTTTCGAGATATGGCCACTAAAATATTATCAGTACATCCAATGGGTATGGATACTGCTTTAGAGCAGAGTTCTGAAGCATTGGTCAAAAAGTTAAATACACATGGATGATATAGTTCCTGTACTGTTTGTAAACCCACTGGCAGCATGATTAATAACCTGAACCAGATTACAGACACTGGTTACAGTGAGCAGCTTCCAATTGAGTGGCTCAGACAAGCGTCGGATGTGGCAGGGCTTGCAAACTATTACAGACTACAAAGGGAAGCACAGCCGAGCTGCCCAGAGACACAAACCTACCAGATGAGCTAAATTACTTCTTTGCTCGCTTTGAGGAAAGTAACACTGAAACATGCATGAGAGCACCAGCTGTTCCGGACGACTTCGTAATCACACTCTCCGTAGCCGATGTGAGTAAAACCTTTAAACAGGTCAACATTCACAAGGCTGCAGGGCCAGACGGATTACCAGGACGTGTAGTCAGAGCATGTGCTGACCAACTGGCAAGTGTCTTCACTGACATTTTCAACCTCTCCCTGACTGAGTCTGGATTACCAAAATGTTTCAAGCAGACCACCAAAGTCCCTGTACCAAGAACACTAAGGTAACCTACATAAATGTCTACTGACCCATAGCGGTCATGGCTCACATTAACACCATTATCCCAGAAACCCTAGACCCACTCCAATTTGCATACTGCCCCAACACTGCCCTTTCCCACCCGGACAAAAGGAACACCTATGTGAGAATGCTATTCATTGACGACAGCTCAGCGTTCAACACCATAGCGCCCTAAAATTTCTCAAAGCTCATCACTAATCTAAGGACCCTGGGACTAAAAACCTCCCTCTGCAACTGTATCCTGGACTTCCTGATGGGCCGGCCCCAAGTGGTAAGGGTAGGGTACAACACATCTGCCACGCTGATCCTCAACGCGAGGGCCGTCAGGGGTGCGTGCTCAGTACCCTCCTGTACTCCCTGTTCACTCATGACTGCATGGCCAGGCACGACCCCAACACCATCATCAAGTTTGCCGATGACAGTGGTAGGCCTGATCACCGACAACGATGAGACAGCCTATAGGGAGGTGGTCAGAGACCTGGTCGTGTGGTGCCAGGACAACAACCTCTCCCTCAACGTGATCAAGGCAAAGGAGATGATTGTGGACTACAGGAAAAGGAGGACCAAGCACGCCCCCATTCTCATTGACGGGGCTGTAGTGGAACAGGTTGAGAGCTTCAAGTTCCTTGGTGTCCACATCACCAACAAACTATCATGGTCCAAACATACTAAGACAGTCGTGAAGAGGGCACGACAAACCTATTACCCCTCAGGAGACAGAAAAGATTTGGCATGGGTCCTCAGATCCTCAAAAGGCTCTACAGCTGCACCATCAAGAACATCCTGACTGGTTGCATCACTGCCTGGTATGTCAACTGCTCGGCCTTCGACCTCTGTAGTGACTTGCGGGTAAGTGTGTACGGCCCAGTACATCACTTGCGCCAAGCTTCCTGCCATCCAGGGCCTCTATATCAGGCGGTGTCAGAGGAAGGCCCTAAAAGACTCTAGGCACCCTAGTCATAGACTTTTCTCTCTGCTACCGCATGGCAAGCAGTACCGGATTGCCAAGTGGAGGTCCAAAAGGCTTCTTAACAGCTTCTACACCCAAGCAATAAGACTCCTGAACAGCTAATCAAAGGGCTACCCAGATCCCTCTTTTATGCTGCTGCTACTCTCTGTTTATTATCTATGCAGTCACTTTAACTCTACCTACATGTACAGTTGAAGTCGGAAGTTTACATACACTTAGGTTGGAGTTATTAAAACTCGTTTTTCAACCACTCCACAAATTTCTTCTCCAACAATTGTTCACAGATTATTTCACTGTATCACAATTCCAGTGGGTCAGAAGTGTACATACACTAAGATGACTGTACCTTTAAACAGCTTGGAAAATTCCAGAAAATTATTTAATGGCTTTAGAAGCTCCTGATAAATGATGTCAATTAGCCTGAGTCAATTGGAGGTGTACCTGTGGATGTATTTCAAGGACTACCTTCAAACTCACTGCCTCTTTGCTTGACATTATGGGAAAATCAAAAGTAAATCAGCCAAGACCGCAGAAGAAAACCTCCACAAGTCTGGTTCATCCTTGGGAGCAATTTCAAAACACCTGAAGGTACCACGTTCATCTGTACAAACAATAGTACGCAAGTATAAACACCATGGACCACACAGCTGTCATACCGCTCAGGAAGAAGATGCATTCGGTCTCCTAGAGATGAACGTACTTTGGTGTGAAAAGTGCCAATGCATCCCAGAACAACAGCAAAGGACCTTGTGAAGATGCTGGAGGAAACAGGTACAAAAGTATCTATATCCACATTAAAACAAGTCCTATATCGACATAACCTGAAAGGCCGCTCAGCTAGGAAGAAGCCATTGCTCCAAAACCCCCATAAAAAAAGCCAGACTATGGTTTGCAACTGCACATGGGGACAAAGATCGTACTTTTTGGAGAAATGTCCTCTGGTCTGATGAAACAATAATAGAACTATTTGGCCATAATGACCATCATTATGTTTGGAGGAAAAAGGGGTTTGCAAGCCGAAGAACACCATCCCAATCGTGAAGCACGGGGTGGCAGCATCATGTTGTGGGGGTGCTTTGCTGCAAGAGGGACTGGTGCACTTCACAAAATAGATGGCATCATGAGGCAGGACAATTATGTGGATATATTGAAGCAACATCACAAGAGATCAGTCAGGAAGTTAAAGCTTGGTCGCAAATGGGTCTTCCAAACGGACAAAGACCCCAAGCATACTTCCAAAGTTGTGGCAGAATGGCTTAAGGACAAAAGTCGAGGTATTGGAGTGGCCATTAAAAAGCCCTGACCTCAATCCTATAGAACATTTATGGGCAGAACTGAAAAAGTGTGTGCAAGCAAGGAGGCCTTCAAACCTGACTCGGTTACACCAGCTCTGTCAGGAGGGATGGGCCAATATTCACCCAACTTATTGTGGGAAGCTTGTGGAAGGCTACCCGAAACATTTGACACAAGTTAAACAATTTAAAGGCAATGCTACCAAATACTAATTGAGTGTATGTAAACTTCTGACCCACTGGGAATGTGATGAAAGATATAAAAGCTTAAATAAATCATTCTCTCTACTATTATTCTGACATTTCACCTTCTTAAAATAAAGTGGTGATCCTAACTGACCTAAAATGGAGAATATTTACTTGGATTAAATGTCAGGAATTGCAAAAAACTGAGTTTAAATGTATTTGGCAACATTTGTATGTACCGACTTCAACTGTAAGTATTGTGATAATATCGTATTGTGAGGTCCTGGCAATTCCCAGCCTTAGTGGCTGCGTGACATCGGTAAAGACTGGGGGGGTTTCAGGATAAAAAGAAACAGCATGGAGCTAAGCACAGGCAAAATCCTAGAAGAAAACTTGCTTTAGTCTGCTTTACACCAGATACTGGGAGAAGAATTCAACTTTCAGCAGGACAAAAACCTACAACACAAGGCCAAATATACACTGGTGTTGCTTACCAAGAAGACAGTGAATGTTTCTGAGTGGCCAAGTTAGTTTTGACATAAATCTGCTTGAAAATCTATGGCAAGACTTGATCTGTCTAGCCAACACCTTGACAGAGCTTGAAGAATTTTGTATAATATATATTTTTTAAATGAGCAAATATTGAACAATCCAGGTGTGCAAAGCTCTTAGAGAGACTTACCCAAGAAGACTCACAGCGGTAATCGCTGCCAAAAGTGTTCCTAACATGTACTGACTTAGGTGGGTGAATGCTTATCTAACAAAGGTATGTGTTATTTTTCTTCCACTTTGACAGTGTTTTGTGTAGATGAACAACAAAGAATGTACAGTGGAAAGAAAAAGTATGTGAACCCTTTAGAATTACCTGGATTTCTGCATAAATTGGTCATAAAATTTGATCTGATCTTCATCTAAGTCACAACAGACAAACACAGTCAGCTTAAACTAATAACAAACCATTATAATTTGTCATGTCTTTATTGAACACACCGTGTAAACATTCACAGTGCAGGTTGGAAAAGTATGTGAACCCTTGGATTTAATAACAGGTTGACCCTCCTTTGGCAGCAATAACCTCAACCCAACATGTTCTGTAGTTGCAGATCAGACCTGCACAACGGTCAGGAGGAATTTGACCATTCCTCTTTACAAAACTGTTTCAGTTCCACAATATTCTTGGGATGTCTTGTGTGAACCGCTCGAGGTCATGCCACAGCATCTCAAATCAGGTTGAGGTCAAGATTGACTGAGCCAATCCAGAAAGCGTATTTTCTTCTGTTCAAGCCATTCTGTTGTTGATTTACTTCTGTCTTTTGGGTTGTTGTCCTGTTGCGCTTCATTTGGCAGACAGCCTTACATTCTCCTGCAAAATGTCTTGATAAACTTGGGGATTCATTTTCCCATCAATGATAGCAGGCTGTCTAGGCCCTGAGGCAGCAAAGCAGCCCCAAACCATGATGCTCCCTCCACCATAGTTTACAGTTGGGATGAGGTTTTGATGTTGGTGTGCTGTACCTATTTTCTCCACACATAGTGTTGTGTGTTCCTTCCAAACAACTCAACTGTAGTTTCATCTGTCCACATAATATTTTGCCAGTAGCGCTGTGGAACATCCAGGTGCTCTTTTGCAAACTTCAGACATACAGCAATGTTTTTTTKGGGACAGTAGTGACTTCTTCCATGGTGTCCTCCCATGAACACCATTCTTGTTAAGTGTTTTACGTATCATAGACTCATCAACAGAGATGTTAGCATCTTCCAGAAATTTCTGTAAGTCTTCAGCTGACACTAGGATTCTTATTAACCTCATTGAGCATTCTGCGCTGTGCTCTTGCAGTACACTTTACAGGACGGCCACTCTTAGGGAGAGTAGCAACAGTGCTGAAATTTCTCGATTTATAGACAAATTGTTTTACCGTGGAATAGGGATGCACATTTTGCGGAATGTTCAGAGGTGGAAACTTTCCGTGGGAATTAAACAGGAATATATGGGATTTAATATTAATACCATTTAAATGTAGTTGTTTTTTGCATTGGATATATTTACCATATCATATGGAGACAGAAAAATAAACCTTTTACCTTATCATAAGTAGACATAATTGCAAATTATTAAATCATTCCAATAGAAATTAAAAAAAAGATTTAGTTACGAATTGAACTTCAATTAAATTAGTTGAATCGTAACAAGGGATGATTTCACTGAACAACAAAAGAGAATATTGAATGATCCATCGCATCTCCAAAAAACATTTTCAACATACAACTGTAAAATTTGGTAAACAGTTTTGGTTGTCTTCCTCTCAGGGTTCCATGTCTTCTCCCTGGACCTCCTCAATGTCCACCTCTTGAACATCAGACTCCGAGGCCTCATCTTCACTGTCACTTTCCAACCTCGTTGAGGATGGCTCGCTGTCAGGCTCAGAAAGACTCAAATTTGCACGGATGGCCACCAATTTTTCAACCCTTGTATTGGTCAACCTGTAGCGTGCTTTGGTGTGTGTGTTCCCAAAGAAGGACCAGTTGCGCTCTGAGGTGGCTGATGTTGGTGGGATTTGGAAGATGGAGGCAACAGGGGAAAGAGCCTCAGATCCACAAAGTCCCTTCCCCCAGGTGGCTGATGAGATCTGTTGGCACTACTGCCATATTACATCTCCATGCCAAAGCCCTTGCTTGGTAGTGTACTTCACCAGACTAAGAAGACAAGAACCTTGTCCTCATCCAGGCCAAGGTAGACACGGTAGTGATGACACCATAGGCCTTGTTGATCTCTGCACCAGACAGGATGCTCTTGCCAGCATACTTGGAGTCGAMCATGTACGCTGTGGCATGTATGGGCTTCAGGCAGAATTCTTCATGCTTTATGATGTATTTCAGAACTGCAATTTCCTCTGCTTGGAGCAACAGTGAAGTAGACAGGGCAGTACAGATTTACATTTACATTTAAGTCATTTAGCAGACGCTCTTATCCAGAGCGACTTACAAATTGGATTTCTTCTCTAATATCTGCAAGCAGAGTCTGAACATCAGACATGATGGCATTGTCTCCCTCAATCCATGCAATGGCTACTGCTATAGGTTTCAGGAGTTTCAGGCTGCTTACTACTCTCTCCCAAAATACATCATCCAGGAGGATCYTTTTGATGGGGCTGTCCATATCGGCAGACTGTGATATGGCCATTTCTTGGAGAGAGACTACTTCCCCTCAAGGACACTGTCAAACATGATGACAACACCACCCCAACGGGTGTTGCTAAGCAGCTTCAATGTGGTGCTCTTATTCTTCTCACTGTGCTTGGTGAGGTAGATTGCTTCTATAACTTGATGACCCTTCACATACCTAACCATTTCCTTGGCTCACTTGTAGTGTATCCATTGTTTTCAGTGTCATGATGTCCTTGAGGAGCAGATTCAATGCATGAGCAGCACAGCAAATGGGTGTGATGTGAGTGTAGGACTCCTCCACTTTAGACTAAGCAGCCTTCATGTTTGCAGCATTGTCTGTCACCAGTGCAAATATCTTCTGCGGTCCAAGGTCATTGATGACTGCCTTCAGCTCATCTGCAATGTAGAGAACAGTGTGTTTGTTGTCCCTTGTGTCTGTGCTCTTGTAGAATACTGGTTGAGGGGTGGAGATGATGTAGTTCATTATTCCTTGCCCAGGAACATTCAACCACTCATCTGAGATGATTGCAATACAGTCTGCTTTCTCTATGATTTGCTTGACCTTCCCTTGAACTCTGTTGAACTCTGCATCCAGAAAATGCGTAGAATGAGTAGAAGCATGTCTGGTTCGAGGGATGTATGCTGGGCAAATAACATTCAGAAATCTCTTCCAAGACACATTGCCTGTGAGCATCAGAGGTGAAAAAGATGCATACACAGCTCGAGTAAGACATTCATCAGCATTTCTCTGACTACGTTCCTCCATTGAGTAAAAAAAAACTTCTGATTCCAGGAGGACCATGAGCTGTTGCTATGGATAAGGTGTCTGATTCATAATTTTCACCTCGAATAGAAGTAGAGGGACTTTTGTCAGGAGGTTGCTTGTTGTGAGTGCTGAGGGAACTTTATGCACTAGGCCAGATGATTCTGAATCTTTGTTGCATTCTTCACATATGATTTAGCACAGTATTTGCAAATGTACACAGCTTTTCCTTCTACATTAGCTGCAGTGAAATGTATCCACACATCAGATAGTGCCCGTTGGCACTTTCCTGTAAAGATTTTAAAAATTATGAGTAAAAAATAAATAAATAACATTCCATGTACAGATAAATAGTTAAGCAGTTAGATTAAACACATCCTTTGTAAGATAAATGGTTTTAAAATGAAATATGTATGGAAACAAGTGAATTAACATTCCAGTTAGCAGGCTCAAGCAAGCTAAAACCCACACGGTAGCAAAAACTAACTAGCAGAAATTGGTAACAAGTTAGAAATGATTTAAACACACTTTGCTGTAGGCTACTATTTACTAGTTAACAAAAAATCATGTATGTCATATAATATATATTCACCCCACCCAGTATTGTAATCAAAACTTAACAGAAAGCATGTAGTCCTTGGCTCAGACAGTGTAGTAGTGTGGGCTCAATAGCATCTCATTAGTGTGCAAGATCTTGAGAATCAGCTGTACATGTGAAGGAAAAATGCACTGTGCATGCAGAGGGTTGCAATTCTATTGAATTGAGGATAGTTTAACTAAAATATACCACAAGACCTAGAATTGCCTTGTGTTTCCCACAAAAAAGGTTAACTGTTATAAGCTAACTTTCTGGAAATTTACCGGAAAGTTTACGACCCTTTGCAACTCTACTGTGGCCTGACTTAGAGATACTTTTGTAACCCTTTCCAGCTTTATGCAGGACAACAATTCTTAATCTTAGGTCTTCTGAGATCTCTTTTGTTGAAGGCATGGTCCATGTCAGGCAATGATTCTTCTGAATAGCAAACTCAAATTTTGTGAGTGTTTTTTATGGGGCAGGGCAGCTCTAACCAAAATCTCCAATCTCGTCTCATTGATTCGACTCCAGGTTAGTTGACCCCTGACTCCAATTAGCTTTTGGAAAAGTCATTATCCCGGGGGTTCACATAATTTAAACATTCACAGTGTAGGATGGAAAAAGTATGTATTCAATATAGACAAGACAAGTACAAAAATGTGTGTGTTATTAGTTAAGCACACTGTGTTTGTCTATTGTTATGACTGTAAGAATATGTTGAAGATAAATACACAACGCAGAGACAGAGTACGAGAGGTCAAGAACTAACGATCAATGGAAAGTGTTTTTTCTGAAATAGGATACTTGTTACTTGGCCATTGGCTAGTTTTATTGTAAGGAATTCTAATTGGTCAACCACAGGCTAGGGCTGGGTTATAAAACTACACGCTGTCCCTTTGTTCTGTGGAGAGAACCACAGTAGAGAACACTGGAGAGCATCACTGAGGAGAGGGGAGAATGACCATCTACCTCCCCATATGATTTGTCCTCTTTGAATAAACCTATTTTCCTCCCCCTGATTTCCTTTGGAGTTTGTGTTATTGAATAATAACATCAATTGCTAACATGACTTTGATGAAGATCAGATCAAATGTATGCAGCAATCCAGGTAATTCCAAAAGGGTTCACATACTTTTTCTTGCCACTGCACAATAATTAAATTCACTTCAAATCGCACTTCGTAACGCAACAACATTTGGAAAATCCAAGGGGGTTGAATAGGCTACTTATGATACTCACTGTATACTTTAATTTCTCAAAGATATACTAATCTTTCATTTGACACCCAATTTGACATGCTCCTATGAACTTCACATGTTGCTGGGCATTCCCATGTGCTCATGGGAATGCCCAGCACTCAAACGTCAGCGGCTGACAAAACACAATATCACTATCCAAACAGCTCATCTCTCTGCTACACCAGCAGCACAAAGCAATTCCCAAACCACAATATATGCAACAAAACCCACCCAAACACCATAATTTTATGCCTACACTGGGCCGTGTGCATCTCAGGTACAGGGTTGTCTTGCAGGAATTTTACATCACAAATGTATCAATCTTTTGCATCTGTAGCCATCTGCTCCTTTTACCACTGGGTCACATGAGTGTATCCAGACCATCCCATTGGCAACCCAGCCTGGGTATCATTAGTTGAGATCTCAGTAAACATCTAGCTCTAACAGGCAGCTGTTGTGTGGCTGCCACATCCTTTTGACTAAACACCTGAGCTCATGTGAGGAGTGAAGGAATGAGAAACTTACAGCTGCATGGTGATCTATTTATAGGTGGTGCTTTACAGTACAGGTATACTGAAACAAGGACATGACCAAGGATACTCCACAAACTATTGCTCTGTAAAGTCACTAAAACAGACACTGGCCTGGACTAGTTACTACCCTCAAGCCAGTTTCTTCTCACAGCCAATGTGTCAGAATAAATTACCCTTAAGCTCTATAAGAGAGTGAACAGAATTGCATTCATACTGCAGTCAGGTTTAGTACTAGACTATATTTAGCATAATGGCATAAACTCCGTTTTTTTCATCTGACTCCTGGGAGGATTTGCCCATGTTTTAGTCAGTTGCATGCTAATGCCAAAGTAAACTGGAACTACAGAAGGGGGAAATCATCAGCTGTGCAACGTGGCATTGGACAGCTGACTTTATTCATACTCCCAAATCAGAATTCCATTCAGCTCTCTTGATTCAAGCTTTGTTGCTTTGAAAAGAGCTGAGAAATACATCTGGAAGTGAAGACAGTTTGATTATTCTCTCACACGTCAGCATGCCGTTCATAAGGTGTCTTACCTCTGTGGAGTCATCGTAGGACACACGAATGGTATTGAGCTTTGGCCCAATACTGACAGTCTCGGTGAAGGCAACACCACAGTCTTTATAAGGTCCCTTGTGAAGTTTGTAAGCAATGGTAACGTTTTTGATAGGAGGCGACCCTGTCTTGATATTGACCCCAGTGAACAGCCCAGAGTATACAATAGCTGCCACCACTGTTACAATCAAACACAATATAAGAAACACTATCAGAGCTAAAATAATAGAGTCAGACATTGTCACCACTAACGCTACTGCCCCTGATGCAACAACCCTTTTCCGGTGAAACGTTCCGTTCGGACAATGTCAAGCCCTAAGAAGTGTAGACAGACTCCTTGCTTGCGAAGCACGAGTTTGCGGACAGTCTACAAACCGAAACGTCATGAATCAGTTATTCGCGATATCTTTTTTAAAATAAAATGCATATGAATTGCTTGTGATGTAAAAGCAACTTGTTTGTCTTTGTAAGATTTTGGTGATAAGTCAAGGTAACGGCGGTCCCGCGATGCTGGCCGAATAGCTAAACAAGTCAACGTTCATTTCCCTAAACACAACATACTTCCCGGACAAACCATCTAGCCTCGTATGAAGGGGTGTCCCTTTTCGATAAAGCGCGACATTTTGTTTAGCTTTAATCATAAAAACAATTACATTACATTTGTGCATTATTGTGTAAATTATTTTTACACTATCAATTGCCTTGTTGGCTATTCCAGGTGATTTTCTTTTAAAATAGCTCGAATAAATTGGCACGAAACTATACCACAGCATCCTCTTGCACTCTATGGTGTGGAAACGGCGTATGTTCCCTGAACAAGGAGCTGGGTCCATTATTTAGTACAGTTTCACGCAATCAATCAAGCTTGTCAGACTGGAAACAAGACTAACTTGTTTATTATTTGTATTTGAATGATACAGTAAATCACACTGTATCAGTTGATCCATCATCTAGGGACCCAGTTCATAAACAAAATGTTAGCATTTTTGACAGGAAAAAAAGTAGATATACTAAGGCACTCTCATGTTTACGAACATTGAGGGGATTCGATTAAGCTGGCCTGGGCACACAGGTAGGCTTAGCTAGTACAGGGTGAAAAATGTATCGGATTTATTTTGGAACCGGCTGCCTTCCGGCATGAAAAAGCAAAAAACAAAAGTAATGTATATTAAGCACGCGGAGTAATGAGTAGGATTCTGTGTTTTCCCATCCAAAAGTGATTGCTTTTGATTAAAACGCTTTATCTGCCTTCCCAATGAAGATAAGTTTGACAATTCAAACATATGTAATTTAATATTAGGAAGTTGTCCATAATGTTTTTTTTACACTCAGTGTATCTTAAAAGGTAAATCAAACTTCACTCAACAGCTTTCTGCAACATCAGAATTTTATAACATACATTATCTCAGTCTCAAACCTTAGTGTATGAATCAGTTCAGCACTCCCTAATGCTGTTTGTAGCATTTATAACATTCACTAACATAGTGACCCCTCCTTCCCCAGTAATCCCCTAATTGTCTATTTTGTCAATGGCAGCAAGGCACTAGGAATCCCTTCTTTGTCCTCCCTGACCTATTCCTATCTGAGGGGGCAAAGGGATATGGGTTATGCAAGGTCTGTTGACACCAAAAGTTCAGGAGGTCACAGAGATGACAGTATTCCTCCATGTTGTCCTAATCATCCGAGTCATCTGTGATTTCATCATCGTCCCCCTCTGCCTTCCGGTTGCCTTTCTTCTTCCCATTGGAGTTGCTTTCCTGGGCATGAAAGAAACAGTAAAAATTCTAAATCTCTGGTGATTCTGCCACAGCAGGGCATTGGGCTGGAAAACATCTCCCTTTGCAAGCAGATTAAGCTAGGGTACCTCTGTGTGATAAACAAACAGAGCAGTGTTTTAAAGGGTTACTGTACAGCAGTGTTTCCCAAATCCAGTCCTACCCCCAACAGCACACTTTATTGTTGTAGCCTTGCACTAGCACACCTGATTCAACTGGTCTACAAATCAATGAGTTGAGTTTGTCTGGGGCTAAAAAAATAAAATAAAAAATAATATATAATATATATATTTTTTTAGTGTTGGGGGTACTCGAGGACTGGACTAGGGAAACACTGCTGTACAGCAAATCTCCCAATTAGTGTAGACTAGAGGGCTACTGTCTAACAGCAGGGCTCAGTGCTCCTGAACATGCCTACTGTTGTTTCCTAGATCTTGCCAGTAATAATTAGCCAGGAACAGAAACAGTACAACTTATCTTAACATCCCAGTGTTCCACACACAGCTGCCCATTTCCCTATCAGCTGCCTGTAAACCTCAATGTTACATAAGGATGCATTGTCACTTTACTCCTACCTACATGTACAAATTACCTTGCCTAACCTGTACCCCTGCACATTGACTCGGTACCTGTACCCCCTGTATATAGCCTCGTTATTGTATTGTGTTACTTTTTACTTTAGTTTATTTAGTAAATATTTCCTTAACTCCATTTCTTGAACTGCATTGTTGGTTAAGGGTTTGTAAGCAAGCATTTCACGGTAAGGTCTACACCTGTTGTATTTGGCGCATGTGACAAATAAAATTTGATTTGAGGATCCTCTACAAATCTACCCGTTCTTGGGATTGCAATAGACAGAAAGCTTGCAGAAAATTAATGGTTAAAAAACAGCTTCCGTCTCTTTTTTTAATGGGAATTTAGAACATTGTGTTTCAATCAAAGTAGTAGTAAAGATAAATGTAATTGCTAAAATAATTTCACTCAATACAGTAGCTTTAAAAGTCAATTATGGCCAGTACCTCATCCTCTGACTGCTCCTGAGGAAGCGGGGAGCCTGCCTCCTCCTCTTCATCACTCCCCTGTGAGCGCTGAGAGAGAATCTCTTCACCCTGCAACACGGCAAAATGTGAAGAATAGCATGAGATGAGCTATAAAACAGTACATTTTTCTCTCTTCCCCATGGCAAAATATGTGTAATTGCAGGAAATTAGCTTTTGAAACTGCAAAATTATATTAACCTCATGACAAAATGTATAGAATAGCATAAAATTGCACATTTTCTCTCTGCCCCATGCCAAAATGTAGGTGCTGCCTCTACTCCACTCAGCCTATAGACAGCCACAGTCTATTCGCGCCCCTTCCCCACTAATTTCAGTCAGAGGGTGAGGGGTGGCTACAAGCCCCCCCTGAAATATGATTGGCCACCCTTGGGACCCCCCATTCTCATTGGGTCAGAGCACTGTCCATCTAGCTCAGATTGAAGAAGAAAAGATTGTGCATTCGTTCTGGTTTTCCCCATTGGCTGGAATAATTTTGGGGCTGCTTGATCAAGTTTAACGAGATGAAAACGCAGCTGGCACTGACCCTGGACCGCTAGCAGGCTAAAACGAACGCACCAAAACAGTACCAAGTCGTCTACGCTTCTGTCATTAGAAGGAAAACTTTCAGAATGACAGAGTGGATGCTGACAGAATACAGTCTGGAACCAAACTCAGGAGTCTTTGTCCATGGAATGTTCATACTCAATTACTATATTTAAACATAAGGTAGGCAACTACCTTTAGACATAAGGTAGGCAACTATAATAAAACTCACTCATCTTTTGTGTCTTAATATTTCCCTTGAAATAGCTTCATTAATGACTTATCCTTTCACTGTTTTAAAGTGTAAAAAAAACATTACAGAGGACTTTTTTACAATTTATCCCCCCCAATATCTACACCACAATTTCACCCTTGACACACCCACACACACACGATGAGACCCCTCTCAGTGCGGCAGCCAGTGGCCCATCCAGTACCTTGAGGTCTCTGTTCTTGAGGTTACCCAGCCAGAAGGCCTCCTGACAGTGGTTGAGGGTGAGCATGGCCTTCACTCTGTACACAAACTGCTCCAGGCTCTTCTTCAGGGCTGGCACGTGGTTGGTCAAGGTGGTGTCCTGGCGGATCTGGGAAACAACACCACAGGTCGCCACACACAAATAGTATGACAAAACATGCCTTTTCATGTCACACACATTCTCATAATCAAGACTTCACTTATATATATGGAATCTCAAAAGGGATGCAATTTTGTCTTCATATGTTGGCTAGCGTCAATCACACAGGTTTCTGTGGCGAGGACAGGAGCAGTGTGGGAGGCTGGGTTGTACCTTGGAGTGTCCACACATGTGGTGGAGCTGCCTGGTGCTGAGCTGGAAGGTCTTCAGCAGGCTCTGGACATCCTCCTGAGACAGAGCGGACACACACAAACAGTCACACCAAATTACACTGAACCACTGAACAACCGCAGGACTGACTTTTTTAAAGTTGTAGTTTTATTGTGTTGATGGATTTCTGTTGTATTATGTATTTATTAGAGCTCTGCTACCCGACCCCGACGAGCCCCGACATTATACGTTGGGGTTAGGGCCTGTTTTCTTCATCAATAACTAGGGTACGGGCAGGGCATCACTAAATTGATCAAACATTTTGAAGCTGAGCCATTTACTTGTGCTCTGCTGCGTGGTACAATCATATCTGACTAAGATTATAACATGGTGTCATAAGTGCTTCAACCTTGTCAAAAATAATACAGGAGAGATTATTTCACAGAAAATAATGTTCCTTGAGTTGAGAGTGATGAAAAGTAGCTAACAGCTATCTCATGTCTCTTCATTGAGCAGAGAATCCCAAATGGAGCCGCTGCTATGGTTACTCAGATTCAGAGCCGCCATGAGCTGAGCCCGTGCAGAGTGAACAGCGCGTAGGGAGCGAGTGAGAGAGAAAGGAACAGCCAATGGATTTACTAATGGAGGATGTTATTTCTGATTTAGGGCAGGGCCTTTAATTTGGCAAAAGCAATCAGGCCTGGGTAGGGTAGGACCTGAACGACGCGTGCATGGGTAGGGCTCGGGATTCAAATTCATGCCCGTGCAGGGCTCTAGTATTTATGACTATTATAAATTGAGTCAAATAATTCAACATGAGCTGCTATTGACACCATGTAATGTTTCCTTATTGAATTTGAAATAAACCATTCTCTCTAGTATTTTTCCCTCAGTCTTTTTGGCTTATACCTTGTGCTTTTTAAAACTGAAATCCAACAATGGCATCCCCAGCTTCAGGAAAGACTCCAGGAAAAGACGGCCATACTAGCAACAATAACAACATAAAAAGCCAATTAATATAATATCATTAGTTATGGAATGTGTCTGACAATGTGGCAGGCAGAGAAAATGCCAAGGTACTGAGACTCACCTTCAGGCACACATTGAGCACTGGTCTGTTGTCAAACACCTGACGAGGAAAGATGAAGGAGACACATTAGAATACACACATTACATATAACACCCAAACCCAGCCAGCCAATTCACATGCACACAGCCCTGCACACACGTACACACACTCCCCTGCACATGTACACACTGGGCATGAAGCCAGCAGAGCATGACAGATGTCTTAATCTCCCTCCATCCAGAGTGTGTGTTGGAGAGAGGGAAACAGGGGAACACATGTTGACATGTTTGTCATTTAGGGCCAGGACAATATCAGTCCCGCAATACTCGTTAGTATCTTGGCAAGGAAACAAAACACGGAGCAGATTTAGGAAAACAGCCCTAATGTTGGAAACAAACATTATGTTGTCATCCAGAGTCACATTTATTTATTGTCCAAGATGTAGCACACAAAATGTTACATACAGCAGGACCAAAGAGTTTGGTCTGCTTCGTGTTTTCATTTTTGTCATGGAAAAGAATATTACAATACTGGTATCGTCCCGGCCCTATTGTCGTTTAGTGTGGGCATAGTCATCTAAACGCTGTTTCCAGCCATGCATCTTCCAAAGTGAATTGAACAATCATAACACATATTAGACACATGTGTTTGAATAAGGCTTAACCCATTCATGACTACCTCCCAGTGTAAACATAGTCAGTACCTTAACCAGGTTGACCAGGATGTGGAAGTCTCTGACAGCCAGGTTCCATGTCAGCAGCTTCTCACTCGTCACCTGGACACAGCAACGGATTAATAATGTCACTTTATAAATCACACACAAATGCTTGCTGAATGTATGCAGTCACACACAAGTGTATCATAGTCACTGCACGATGGATACTAGCACCACCTTGCTCCACTGGCAGGTCCTCTGTTTTTGTCTGTGAATGTGCGTCCTGTTGTGTAACTGTGTACCTCAGTGCTGTCACTGTTTCTGCCAGGGGGAATCTTCCTCACAGCCTTCTCCAGCACTCCCATCATCCCCTTATAGAACACCAGGAACGTCAGCCTAGAGAGAGAGGGACAAGGGAGAAAAAAAAGAGGGGAACAAAGGCAGACAGGGCACTCGTATGTAGAGATAGTGGTAGTAGTACACATATATGCACCAGCATCTACCTGTTGAGAGTGGGCCAAGTTCTAGAGCTGGTATCTTTGGCTGAGTTGAGGAGCTCAGGGATGCCCTCTCCAGCTATCTCCTCCACCGCCTTCAGAACATCATCAGTGTGCTCCAGGTAAATACTACAGAGAAGGGGAGTGTAGAGGAGAGGAGGGAACTAAAACATCATGAACACCATGAATATTATCTTTCACCTTACAGCCATTGGGAGCATGGCAATCACAATAGCAGTAGAAGAGCTGCAAATAAATCAGCTTACAAGACTGTTGGGACTCCCCTACAGAGTAAATTACACTTTGCAATGTTTGCAGTATACTGACATGCCATGGCCACCTTAAAGGGATACTTAAAGGGATGTATCTACTTCCCCAGAGTGAGACAAACTTGTGGTACCAGCTTTATGTCTCTGTGTCCAGTACTAAGGAAGTTAGAGGTAGTTTTGTAAGCCAATGTTAACTAGCGCAATCACGAAGTCAGTTAGCAATTGCGCAAGTGCTAGTTAGCAACTTCCACTCAATTGCACGCAGACATAAAAATTGTATCCACTAGTTCATATGACTCTGGGGAAGCAGATAAATGTCCTCATTGCCAAATCCCAAAGTATCCCTTTAATTTATTAATCTGCTCTACATGATCAGTGAATTCTTGTGAGACACACCTGAGGAGAGTTTGGAGAGTCTCGTTGTATTTGGGTCCTTTCTCTCTGTCTCCGCTGGTAGTCACCCACTCCTGGCACAGGAACCGCCGGGCTAGGGTTGCTAGAGGGAGAGACCGTTCTATGCTGAACTGATCCTCATTGAAAATGCCACTTTTCAGAATATCAATACATTTTCAGAATTCACTGGATTGTCATAGAATTGATCCTGATAATGTCAATTTTACTGTTGCATCAATCCTATAGAAATAGATGGAGAGTGTGTGTGTGTCTCACCAGTCTGCTCCCTGTATGTAGCCTGGTGCCCTCCTCTCTCAGCCACAGTGCTGAGCAGCTGGGAGAGACACAGAGCTATGCTGAGGCTAGGAACCGTGCTGTGGAAGTTCAGCAGGTACTCAAAGCTGTGTCTGAAGACCAGAGATAGGGGAGAACAGTTTTACCATACTGTGCACACACACACACACACGCACACGCACACGCACACGCACACGCACACACAGCTGACTGATCTGACAGGGAATGTTTCTCCACTCACTTGATGAGCTGGTCCATAGTCAGTTCAGGCCCTCCCTCTTTCAGGCGGTCAGCCAACACTCCCAGAGTCCTCTTCAGCAGGCCACGGTGCTCTGGCTGGGAGAAACCAGACCTGACAAACAGAGACTAGTGTGATTCACAAGAACTACTGATACAACTGACAGGACCATAGGCTACAGCGACCAGATCCATAGAGATGGAAAAACCTGGCCTGGAGAGACAGTGTGTGCAGGCGTTGTTGCAGCCCACTAACACACCTGATTCCCAAATGTTGAATAAGGTACAGTACACTCAGAAAGTATTCAGACCCCTACACTTTATCCACATTTTGTTACTTTACAGCCTTATTCTAAAATGGAGTACTTTTTTAAATTTTTTATCCTCATCAATCTACACACAATAAAATTCCAGAAAATGATGTCAGGGCTTTAGAAGCTTCTGATAGGCTAATTGACATCATTTGAGTCAATTGGAGGTGTACCTGTGGATGTATTTCATGGCCTTCCTTCAAACTCAGTGCCTCTTTGCTCAGTGCCTCTTTGCTCTTTGCATGGGAAAATCAAAAGAAATCAACCAAGACCTCAGAAAATAAAGTGTAGACCTCCACAAGTCTGGTTCATCCTTGGGAGCAATTTACAAACGCCTGAAGGCACCACGTTCATCTGTACAAACAATAGTACGCAAGTATAAACACCATGGGACCACGCAGCCGTCATACCGCTCAGGAAGGAGATGCATTCGGTCTCCTAGAGATGAACGTGCTTTGGTGCAAAAAGTGCATATCAATCCCAGAACAACAGCAAAGGACCTTGTGAAGATGCAGGAGGAAAAAGGTATAAAAGTATCTATATCCACAGTAAAACGAGTCCTATTTTGACATAACCTGAAAGGCCGCTCAGCTAGGAAGAAGCCATTGCTCCAAAACCGCCATAAAGAAGCCAGACTACGGTTTGCAACTGCACATGGGGACAAATATCGTACTTTTTGGAGAAATGTCCTCTGGTCTGATGAAACAAAAATATAACTTTTTGGCCATAATGACCATCGTTATGTTTGGAGGAAAAAGGGGGAGGCTTGCAAGCCCGAAGAACACCATCCCAACCGTGAAGGACGGGGGTGGCAGCATCATGTTGTGGGGGTGCTTTGCTACAGGAGGGACTGGTGCACTTCACAAAATTGATGGCATCATGAGGCAGGACAATTATGTGGATATATTGAGGCAACATCAAGACATCAAATCAAATCAAATCAAATTTTATTAGTCACATACACATGGTTAGCAGATGTTAATGCGAGTGTAGCGAAATGCTTGTGCTTCTAGTTCCGACAATGCAGTAATAACCAACAGTAATCTAACCTAACAATTCCACACTACTACCTTACACACACACACACAAGTGTAAAGGGATAAAGAATATGTACATAAAGATATATGAATGAGTGGTGGTACAGAACGGCATGGCAGATGCAGTAGATGAGTATAGAGTACGGTATATACGTATGAGATGAGTACTGTAGGGTATGTAAACATAAAGTGCATAGTTAATAAAATGGCTAGTGGTACATGTATTGCATAAAGATGGCAAGATGCAGTAGATGATATAGAGTACAGTATATACATATGAGATGGGTAATGTAGGGTATGTAAACATTGTATTAAGTGGCATTGCTTAAAGTGGCTAGTGGTACATTTTACATAATTTCCATCAATTCCCATTTTAAAGTGGCTGGAGGTGAGTCAGTATGTTGCAGCGGCCGCTAAATGTTAGTGGTGGCGTTTAACAGTCTGATGGCCTTGAGATAGAAGCTGTTTTTCAGTCTCTCGGTCCCTGCTTTGATGCACCTGTACTGACCTCGCCTTCTGGATGATAGCGGGGTGAACAGGCAGTGGCTTGGGTGGTTGTTGTCCTTGATGATCTTTATGGCCTTCCTGTGACATCGGGTTGTGTAGTGTCCTGGAGGGCAGGTAGTTTCCCCTGGTGATGCGTTCTGCAGACCTCACTACCCTCTGGAGAGCCTTACGGTTGTGGGCGGAGCAGTTGCCGTACCAGGCGGTGATACAGCCCGACAGGATGCTCTCGATTGTGCATCTGTAGAAGTTTGTGAGTGCTTTTGGTGACAAGCCGAATTTCTTCAGCCTCCTGAGGTTGAAGAGGCGCTGCTGCGCCTTCTTCACAACGCTGTGCTGTGTGGGGTGGACCAATTCAGTTTGTCCGTGATGTGTACACCGAGGAACTTAAAACTTTCCACCTTCTCCACTACTGACCCGTCGATGTGGATAGGGGGGTGCTCCCTCCTGCTGTCCTGAAGTCCACAATCATCTCCTTTGTTTTGTTGACGTTGAGTATGAGGTTATTTTCCTGACACCACACTCCGAGGGCCCTCATCAGTCAGGAAGTTAAAGCTTGGTCGCAAATGGGTCTTCCAAATGGACAATTACCCCAAGCATACTTCCAAAGTTGTGGCAAAATGGCTTAAGGACAACAAAGTCAAGCTATTGGAGTGGCCATCACAAAGCCCTGACCTCAATCCTATCGAACATTGTGGGCAGAACTGAAAAAGTGTGTGCGAGCAAGGAGGCCTTACAAACCTGACTCAGGTACACCAGCTTTGCCAGGAGGAATGGGACAAAATTCACCCAACTTATTGTGGGAAGCTGGTGGAGGGCTACCCGAAACATTTGACCCAATTTAAACAATTTAACTTTTTAGGGATAGGGGGCAACATTTTCACTTTGATGAATCGCGTGCCCATAGTGAACTGCCTCCTACTCTGTCCCAGATGCTAATATATGCATATTATTATTACTATTGGATAGAAAACACTCAAGTTTCTAAAACTTTTGAATTATGTCTGTGAGTATAACAGAACTCATATGGCAGGCAAACTTCCAAACAGGAAGTGGAAATTCTGGGGCTGGTTGATGTTAAACTCATTGTCTATTCACATCCCAGTAAGATATGGATCTGTTCGACTTCTTACGCCTTCCACTAGATGTCAACAGTCAGTAAACGTGGAATGAAGCCTCTAGTGTGATGTGGGGCCGGATTGCAGCTATTTGAGTCAGTGATCTGGCAGAATGCTAGTTCCTGGTCACGCGCACTAGTCATGATATGGCCATGCGTTCCGTTACTCTGTAGACAAAAACGAATGCTCCGGTTGGAACGTTATGGATATACACTGCTCAAAAAAATAAAGGGAACACTAAAATAACACATCCTAGATCTGAATGAATGAAACATTCTTATTAAATACTTTTTTCTTTACATAGTTGAATGTGCTGACAACAAAATCACACAAAAATGATCAATGGAAATCAAATTTATCAACCCATGGAGTCTGGATTTGGAGTCACACTCAAAATTAAAGTGGAAACCACACTACAGGCTGATCCAACTTTGATGTAATGTCCTTAAAACAAGTCAAAATGAGGCTCAGTAGTTGTGTGGCCTCCACGTGCCTGTATGACCTCCCTACAATGCCTGGGCATGCTCCTGATGAGGTGGCGGATGGTCTCCTGAGGATCTCCTCCCAGACCTGACTAAAGCATCCGCCAACTCCTGGACAGTCTGTGTGCAACGTGGCGTTGGTGGATGGAGCGAGACATGTTGTCCCAGATGTGCTCAATTGGATTCAGGTCTGGGGAACGGGCGGGCCAGTCCATAGCATCAATGCCTTCCTCTTGCAGGAACTGCTGACACACTCCAGCCACATGAGGTCTAGCATTGTCTTGCATTAGAAAGAACCAGGCCAACGGCACAGCATATACGCTCTCACAAGGGTCTGAGGATCTCATCTCGGTACCTAATGGCAGTCAGGCTACCTTCGGCGAGCACAGGAGGGCTGTGCGGCCTCCCAAAGAAATGCTACCCCACACCATGACTGACCCACCGCCAAACCGGTCATGCTGGAGGATGTTGCAGGCAGCAGAACGTTCTCCACGGCATCTCCAGACACTGTACGTCTGTCACATGTGCATGTGAACCTGCTTTCATCTGTGAAGAGCACAGGGCGCCAGTGGCGAATTTGCCAATCTTGGTGTTCTCTGGCAAATGCCAAACGTCCTGCACGGTGTTGGGCTGTAAGCACAACCCCACCTGTGGACGTCGGGCCCTCATACCACCCTCATGGAGTCTGTTTCTGACCGTTTGAGCAGACACATGCACATTTGTGGCCTGCTGGAGGTCATTTTGCAGGGCTTCTGGATGCTCCTCCTAATCCTCCTTGCACAAAGCGGAAGTAGCGGTCCTGCTGCTGGGTTGTTGCCCTCCTACGGCCTCCTCCACGTCTCCTGATGTACTGGCCTGTCTCCTGGTAGCGCCTCCATGCTCTGGACACTACGCTGACAGACACAGCAAACCTTCTTGCCACAGCTCGCATTGATGTGCCATCCTGGATGAGCTGCACTACCTGAGCCACTTGTGTGGGTTGTAGACTCCGTCTCATGCTACCACTAGAGTGAAAGCACCGCCAGCATTCAAAAGTGACCAAAACATCAGCCAGGAAGCATAGGAACTGAGAAGTGGTCTGTGGTCACCACCTGCAGAACCACTCCTTTAGTGGGGTGTCTTGCTAATTGCCTATAATTTCCACCGTGGTCTATTCCATTTGCACAACAGCATGTGAAATTTATTGTCAATCAGTGTTGCTTCCTAAGTGGACAGTTTGATTTCACAGAAGTGTGATTGACTTGGAGTTACATTGTGTTGTTTAAGTGTTCCCTTTATTTTTTTGAGCTGTGTATATGATAAGAACATCCTGAAGATTGATTCTCTACTTAATTTAACCAGTTTATTCGACCTGGAATATAACTTTTTGAAGTTTTCGCCCGAGTTCGCCTGGACCGGCGCCAGCGTTTGGACATGTGAACTAAACGTGCTAGCACAAGTAGCTAATTGGACACTAGTGTCATGACGTTGGCCTGGGGGTAGGTTTATGACAGTCATAAATACCTCTTCCCCCCCTTTTCCTCTCCCTACTCTACTGATGTGACATTAGAAAACCCCTTTGGTTAACATAGAGATTATGAGAACATCAGAAGTTGGGGGGAAATGAACTATATTCTGGTAATCCGACCAAGTGAACATATGCGGTGGTACTTAAGGTATATTATCTCAGTTCGGTTGTCATCTGGCACATTCTCATCAATGATAGAATGACATAAACTCTACTGTGGAAAGTCTACACATCAGAGGTATCGGATTCACATGGAATTGTTGTCAATTCAAATGTTTGAATATGAAATTATTTGTGAAGAGATTAAATGTAATTTTAGCTTCCAAATGAGAGATTTGGGTTTTCATAAGTTTAGGGCTCTGCTCAACCAGTGGCCCGCCCCTGTGAAGAGACATGGGTTATAAAGTTTTCAGACACACCCTTCTCCCTCCACTATATAAGCCATTGACGAAAATTTTACTTCCTGTTCCGAGGATGTGAGGACGACGGTCTGATGTCAGAATGGTTCAGATAATAACTACAGAACAAAGCCAACATCAGCGTGAGCTTTGGTTGCGAATGGTATGAACTTTGAACTTTGATACCTCCTAGACGTTGAGTTAGCAACAGCAGCTGCAAACGTAAATTAGGAAAGAACAGATCGAATATCCCGTCTACTACACAACGACGTTACTACAACATATCCAATTTACCAGCAGAGACATTCTTCAAAGGACAAAGGACTCGGTTGGGCAACCCGGCCTTCCATCTACCACCAACCTACCGAAGCGCAGCTCAGAGTAAATATTTATTGCATTTTCCTTTTCCAAATGGGCGGTAATTTAGAATGCATAAGATATTGTAATAACAGATAGCACAGCTTCGCCCTTTGTTCCTCAGTCTTCCCGCTCTTTCACTCAAACCCAGCCCCTTTTCTTTTGTGTAACAAGCTGTCATATCTGTTCCGCCCGCTAGGGACGTTTTCCTTTATGACATAATTTGTAATCAAGTTATGATTAATTATGTGTATGTGTAATTCTGTGTGATTAGTTAGGTATTTAGTAAATAAATAATTAATCCCAATTTTGTATTGCTGATTCAACTTGTTAGCCAGGGTTCGTGAAGATAACCAAGAATTTACAACTTTCAGATGAGACTGAAATAAGGTGACGATTAATATTGACTGCTATTGATGTAAAATATTACTAGGTCTTTAAGAGTTTATTCGGAAGATAACAGCTCTATAAATATTATTTCGTGGTGCCCCACCTCTCTAGTTAATTACATTTACATGATTAGCTCAATCAGGTAATATTAATTACGGAGAAAGTATTTTATAGAATAGCATGTCATAACATTTAATCCGGCATAGCCAAAGACACGACACTAGTAATGGACATTATCGAACAAAACAACGATTTATTGTGGAACTAGGATTCCTGGCACTGCATTCTGATGAAAGATCATCAAAGGTATGGGAATATTTATGATGTAATTTCGTATTTCTGTTGACTCCAACATGGCGGAGAAATGTTGTGTATTTCTGAGCACCGTCTCAGATTATTGCATGGTATGCTTTTTCCTAATGTTTAAAAAAAATCTGACACAGCGGTTGCATTAAGAACAAGTGTATCTTTAATTATATGTAAAACATGTATCTTTCATCAAAGTTTATGATGAGTATTTCTGTTATTTGACGTGGCTCTCTGTAATTACTCTGGATATTTTGGAGGCATTTCTGAACATGGCGCCAATGTAAACCGAGATTTGTGGATATAAATATGCACATTATCGAACAAAACATAAATGTATTGTGTAACATGATGTCCTGATGAAGATTATCAAAGGTTAGTGATTAATTTTATCTCTATTTCTGCTTTTGTGACTATCTTTGGCTGGGACAAATGGCTGTGTGTTTTTTGGATTTGGTGGTGATCTAACATAAATATATGTTGTGTTTTCGCTGTAAAACATTTTAAAAATCAGACACGATGGGTAGATTAACAAGATGTTTATCTTTCATTTGCTGTATTGGACTTAATGTGTGAAAGTTACATATTTCAAAAAAATATATATATATTTCACGCGCTGCCTTTTCAGCGGAATGTTGTGGGTGTTCCGCTAGCGGAACCCCTGGGCTAGAAAGGTTAAAGGTAAAGCTACCAAATACTAATGGAGTGTATGTAAACTTCTGACCCACTGGGAATGTAATGAAAGAAAAGCTGAAATAAATAATTCTCTCTACTATTATTCTGACATTTCACATTCTTAAAATAAAGTGGTGATCCTCACTGACCTAAGACAGGGACTTTTTGCTAGGATTAAATGTCAGGAATTGTGAAAACTGAGTTTAAACGTATTTGGCTAAGGTGTATGTAAACTTCCGACTTCAACGGTACATAAATATTCAGAGCCTTTGCTATGATACTCGAAATTGAGCTCAGGTACATCCTGTTTCCATTGATCATCCTTGAGATGTTTCTACAACTTGATTGGAGTACACCTGTGGTAAATTCAATTGATTGGACATGATTTGGAAAGGCACACATCTGTCTATATAAAGGCCCCACAGTTGACAGTGCATGTCAGAGCAAAAACCAAGCCATGAGGTCGAAGGAATTGTCCATAGAACTCCGAGACAGAATTGTGTCAAGGCACAGATCTGGGGAAGGGTACCAAAAAATGTCTGCAGCATTGAAGGTCCACAAGAACACAGTGGCCTCCATCATTCGTAAATGGAAGAAGTTTGGAACCACCAAGACTCTTCCTAGAGCCGGCCGCCCGGCCAAACTGAGCAATCGGGGGAGAAGGGCCTTAGTCAGGTGACCAAGAACCCGATGGTCACTGACAGAGCTCCAGAGTTCCTCTGTGGAGATGGGAGAACCTTCCAGAAGGACAACCATCTATCTCTGCAGCACTCCACCAATCATGCCTTTATGGTAGTGGCCAGATGGAAGCCACTCCTCAGTAAAAGGCACATGACAGCCCGCTTGGTTTGCCAAAAGGCACCTAAAGGACTCTGACCATGAGAAACAAGATTCTCTGGTCTGATGAAACCAAGATTGAACTCTTTGTCCTGAATGACAAGCGTTATGTCTGGAGGAAACCTGGCACCATCCCTATGGTGAAGCATGGTGGTGGCAGCATCATGCTGTAGGGATGTTAGGAGACTAGTCAGGATCAAGGGAAAGATGAACAGAGAACAGTACAGAGAGATCCTTGATGAAAACCTGCTCCAGAGCCCTCAGGACCTCAGACTGGGGTGAAGGTTCAACTTCCAACAGGACAACGACCCTAAGCACACAGCAAAGACAACGCAGGAGTGGCTTCGGGACAAGTCTCTGAATGTCCTTGAATGGCCCAGCCAGAGCCCGGACTTGAACCCAATCAAACATCTCTGGAGAGCCCTGAAAATAGCTGTGCAGCAACGCTCTCCATCCAACCTGACAGAGCTTGAGAGGATCTGCAGAGAAGAATGGGAGAAACTCCCCAAATACAGATGTGCCAAGCTTGTAGCGTCATACCCACGAAGACGCAAGGCTGTCATAGCTGCCAAAGGGGCTTCAACAAGTACTGAGTAAAGGGTCCAAATACTTACGTAAATGTGCTCAGTTTTTTCTTAATGAATTTGAAAAAAAAATCTAAAAAACTGTTTTTGCTTTGTCATTATGGGGTATTGTGTGTAGATTGATGAGGGGGAAAAACTTTTTAAACAATGTTAGAATAATTCTGTAACGTAACAAAATGTGTAAAAAGTGAATAGGTCTTTCCGAATGCACTGTATGTTAGAACCGGGCTGGAACAAAACAACACCAACCTCTCCGGGACCACAGATGCCAAACCCTGAGTAATTGTAATTTTGTTGAAGGTGAGGCGCTGTGATGATACTGTCCTGAAAGGCAGGAGTGTGCAGGTGGTGTTGTGTCGAGGTGTGACTGACCAACTGAAGGTGGTGTGTAGAACCTGTAGGAGGAGCTGGTAGGCTGAGGACAGCAGTTGATGCTCTCTCACATCCAGGCCCGAGGCATTCACCACCCCCTGGTTCTCAGACAGAAGAGTCTGCACACAGCAGGAAAGTGTCACAAAGAGGAACACTACAAATAATGAGCTAAATGTGTGCCGGGCAAAATAAATGTATACCTGGAAGTGATTGTGGCAGTTCTCCAGGTGGGTGCAGAGGGTGGGCAGCAGCTGGACACAGCAGGCGGCGATGTCTTTAGGGCTCTTCTGCTGCAGGTGGGAGAAACCCACGCTCTTGTCTGTTTTTCCCTGTAGCCAGAAGACAATGTGGGAAATGAAAGAGAAGCTTATGTTATGACTCACACAACTCACACAGTGTGTGTGTCCTACCTTGAGGAATGGGACTCTCTTGGCAGGGGCAGCAGTCAGACTGAACTCCAGTTTGCGCCACATATCCTCCAGCAGGAAGACTAACTCTGCTGGGCCCAGCTGCACCTCCTCACGCACCTGCACAGGACCACAGCATCTCTTTACAGCACACGGAAACATTGGAGGGATTCTAACTATTGTCCCTGGCTTTATTTGAATGTGTATGAGACACATATAGGGTACACGGTTGGGGATAATTTGTTGTTAACGGAGTCAAGTCAGAGAAAATTGCCTAACACCTTTATTATCATTGTTAAATTCAGTAATTTAATTTCCATTCAACTCATTAAATTGGCATGGTGTTCAAATGGAATTAGAGCCCAACCCTGATGGTGTACGGTGTGTGTGATGTGTCCAGGGTCTGGRCTGGGTGGTGTCCTACCTTGCTGTGAAGCTCACTGTCCAGCAGAGAGCGGGAGAGCAGGCCACACTGCAGCACACTGAGCACCTCCATGTCCAGCTCTCTGAAGAAGGGCCGGTAGGAAACCAGACTGACCCCAGGCCTGGTGGCCTCCTGAACCTTCTCCTTCTCTGCATGGTCCTGCAGGGGTAGAAGGAACACCAAAAAAATATCATTTAATTCCCTGGTAAAGAGAGTTCTGTAAGAGTCACATAATGTGACGAAGGTGAGAGGTCAGAGGTCTATGTGTGTTCACCTGGTGGGTCTCCTCTGCCTCTGTGCCCTCCTCCAGCTGAGAGCTGTCTGCTGATGAGTTCTTAGCAGGGGCTTTCCTCTTCTTACCAGTACCCTCTGCAAGACAACCACCACAATAAGTGTTGAATAAAAAAATAAAAAATAAATGATATTTTCCCTGGTCAGTATACAGAGTAAGGTATTGTCCCTTTTAGATTTGCTTACCTTTCTTTCCCTTCTTTGGAGCAGCAGAGGAGCTAGACAATGGAGCTCCCTCTGTACTCTCCCCATCAAAGTTGGCTAGAGGAGGGGCATAGCCAGGGGTTGCTGAAACACAAAAGCAGGAATGGTCAAATGAATGGATACAAAAAAGTAGGGATTGTCAAATTAACAGTCCATGGAATTTTCACATTTTCTAAAGCATGTAAGATTGAAACATTTTGATCAGAAAAGTGTTGATAAAATGAGTGTGCAGTATAGTACCTGCCAAAGTCCTCTCCAATAGAGTCTGGAGGTAGGTGATGTTCTGAAGACGAGTCACCACCTTCATCTTCATCTCAGGGTCTTTCTGACTGCAGAATGCATTCACAACCTGTACACACACACACACACACACACACACACACACACACACACACACACACACACACACACTCTCTAAAGGGCTGTGTGCAAAAATAAACTCACATTGGCATATACAATACAAAGAAATCATATGGACTCCACAGCATCTCCAAGGCGTCTCGCTATAGACCAGAATTCTCTTGTCTAAGACAGAGCTGTAGTAACCTCTCTAAACCAGTTGATGGTGTGGAAGAGCAGGCCACAGAGGAACTCTCTCTCAGGCTTGGACAGGCTCTCTGACTTCTCCACCACATCCATGTCAGTCAGGATCAGAGGGCAGCCTGCAAACAGACACCCACACACACACAGACTCCCATTAGAACCACAAGAACCAGAGCAGATCTCATACACTCCCAGCAGGCCGTGTTGAAACACCATGGGTCTGCTGCCATGTAGCCATACATGATCTACAGTGCCTGAAGTGTTCTCACGTTCAAAAAGTACTTGTACATACAGAAAAAAAAGAGGAGTATGAGAAGCACTGCCAAGGCACACAATAGTAGATTTTGGTAAACAGAAGGTGCTCTTTGGTAAAAGGGGTAAATTGGTTATCAAAAAGAAAGGAGGACCAAGGCACTCTTCATATAATGCCTTTATTTGTATGGCATGTTCAATGGAAATAAAGTTTTATGTGCATTTCCATTGAACATGCCATACGAATAAAGGCATTTTAATTAATTATATGAAGAGTGCCTTGGTCCTCCTTTCTTTTTGAGTACTTGGACATAGTTCAGTAGACTTTTTGGCCCAGTGAGAACCAGTTCATGTGTGTCCCTACTCCATCAGACAAAACCCAGGACTCCTCCTCACCCAGTAGAGCATCTATCTCCTCCAGGTCACCCTGGTGCTGCTGCTCCTCACACAGCCTGAGCAGCCGGAAGAACGGAGACAGGCACAGAGGAGACACTCGCCTACAGAACCACACATAACAGAGAGAAATACACTGTTAAGATGCTCCACTTCAAAACATTTAATAACACACTATTGCTTTATCCATATCACATCATGATTCAACTCTGTATGGACATTCGGCATTGTTTTGCATTAGATAATCAAAATTGTAGCCAATGTAGTGTCTGACCTCTGGGTCTTGTTGTTCCCAGTCTGGCTCCACAGCTCCCCCTTGTGCTGGAGGTCATCAGACAGTAGTTGCAGCAGGTTGATGGCAATGCCTCCCTGACTCTCTTCATCATCCAGGTTGTACATCATACAGGCGGGGAAGGGGAAGGACCTAGGACATACAAGGGGAGGAAGAGCAGAAGGTAGGTTATTACTGGAACTTGGACCCGGTTACATGGTCAGGGAAACTGCCTACATAACACACTATTTACAAAACACACATTGATGCGTTTCTTGAAACGTCAAGACATCATAAGTACAGTTCTGTAATGACTTGCTGCCAGCCGTATATAGTTGACCTATATTACCTCCACTCAGTCCCTGGGCAGTAGTGCACCACTCACCCAGTTATATCTGGTCCCAGATCCACCACAAAGTCTTCCTGGAAGTCCTCCAGCACACTCTTCCCTATCCAGGCCTGCGTGAACACACCAGATGCACAGCGGCAGTGTTAATAGCTACCCTTTTAAATTTGGMAGTCCCCCAGTGTTGTCATAACATCTACAATAAAAAGGGTCCATTTGGTTTATAAAAAAGGTGAAGTATCGTTGAAAGAGGACCATAAAAGAACTATTAAAGTGTGTCTTGAGGGTTTATGTGAGAGGCAGACAGACCTGCACCAGAGGGTCCAGAGTGCAGGTGAGGACCAGGTTGGCTAGTTCATCATAGTAGAGAGCAGCAGCTTCAGGAGAGCTTTCACTGCACGACCGTACCAGCTCCAGCAGGGCCGTCACCTACACAGACAGGTCAGCACACACTTATGCATATAGAGTAGCACACACCATCCACTTACAGGCATTCTCCCAGCACCAGGAAAGGAAAACTCTTAGAGTGCATCAGCCCTTCATTCAGACTACATAGACAGTGGTCCTGCCTATACCACTCACCTGTCTGTATGTCTCCTTGGGCAATGTGCCACCTTGAGAATCCTCCACTTTGGGCCTAGAGAGAGAAGACTCAGAATTTACAAAATGGATACTGAGGCACAATAAGTCTCCCCACTGAGTGGAAAAATGAGAGGCATCGTTGGGGCTCTTTTTTCCACCAGGAGCTAACAGGATTAAGTCTGGTAAGTGCAGAGTGGATGTGAGAGGGCAGCAGTTCCTACCTGCAGGCCCCCATGCTGCCCACCACCATGACAGCACCGATGATGCCAATGCGCTTGTACTTGGGCACGGTGCTGGAGAGCTGCTTACGGACCACTATGTGCATGTCATCCTGAGAACAGAGACAGAGGAAGCAGATGTGGATATGTGGCATAAGGAATGACACAGGGAGAAAGATACAAGCGATACAGAGAATAATGTACAGATAAAAACATGGCACCACATTACCTACCATCTCTGTGGTGTGGTTGTTTCACAGTACTGTCTTCAGTGCTGCTCCCATAGAAATTAAATAGGCCTATATATCCTTGATTGACCCACAGTGACCCTCACCTGGATGTGTGTGCCCTGCTGCTGCTGTCCGAAGGCCAGGCCACTGAGCAGGTGGAAGAGCCTGCGGATCTGCTGGGGAGTCAGGTTGTCCATGTAGTCCAGGATACCCTTCAGACACACACACACACACACACACACACACACACACACACACACACACACACACACACACACACACACACACACACACACACACACAACAGCACACCCACACACCAGAGAGGTTAGAACAACCCTGTGAGGACAACTCTCAGTCAAATACAGAATAGATAGATGGCTTGTGATCAGTTGGAAACATTTCTTGGGGACAGTTGAATCCTCACCTTGACAAAGATGGCGTAGAGGGCCATCTCAGAGGGTTTCTCTGTCACCAGGCCACACAGCAGCTCCAGAGCCACGTCCACCTCGCCACCCACGCCACTGCAAACGTGGGTCACCAGGGAGCCCACCACCTCCTAATAGAAAACAACAGAAATAACCATAAGATACTACTGAACAGACTCACACAGAAAACAAGAACTGAAAACGCTTGACAATGGATATGAGCGTGAAGCATATTTTAGCCAGCACACATGCATAAAGACATCATTTGTACACACACGCACAGACCTGCTGGCAGTAGGAGTCAAAGGCAGTGAATGAGAGTCTGTACATGTGTCCACCGATGGGCACCACACAAGGGTCAGGGGAACGCAGCAGACTCTGGGCCAGGGCCAAGATGGAGGGAAAGTAACCTCTCATCACCTAAACACACACAGCATCAGCACCACATTAACACCTCAGTCACACAGCTCATCTTTACCTTATACTATTTATTTTCTCAAATCGGCTTCCCTTTCCTCAGCCTCAGCCCCAGTTCCATCCCTCAGCTATATACCATAGGACGTTCACTCACTGCTCTAGAATGTAGTAAATATGGGTCACTTCAAGAGGGCGCTACTAAATGAATGTCTAAACTTAGTTGTTTTCTTTGCCCTATGTCATTATGAATCACATACAATTATTAAATGATTGTTCTCTACAATATTAGAACTTTAAAAATGCCCACATCAGTAGAAATCCACTTTTTCGAGCTGAAAAAGCTTACCCATGATGTTACACAACGATTTAAGTCAATAAATCATTGTTTTAGACAAAGTATGATATATTTGGGCTTGAAGAGACAAATCCGAAATGCCCACTTTGTGCAAATGCGGCGTCTTTTCCTTGATGACATAAATTATTTATTTTCAGCCTTATTTTGTTTCAGGCCTGGGTTTTATTTGAATGTTACCATCCACCAGCATGGCATTGTTTATACATCAGAAACAACTGCAATGTTATTCCTCTTTGTGACTGAGATGAGCCAAATAGCCTTGTGTMCACCTGAGCCATGGAGCAAATAAAAATAGGACAATTACCATAATCCATTGGATAATTAGTTAATTAACACTTTTTTTTAGCTAGTCTGTAAAAAAAAATATATATATATATATATTATACAGTGCCTTCGGAAAGTATTCAGACCCCTCGACTTTTTCCAAAAATGTTTACATTAAATTTAAAAAACAATTTCCCCTCAATCTACACACAATTATCCACAATGACAAATCAAAACCAGGTTTTTAGAAATGTTTTCAAATGTATAAATATATGACTGAAATATCACATTTACTTAAGCATTCCGACCCTTTACTCAGCACTTTGTTGAAAAACCTTTGGCAGAGATTATAGCTGGGTATGACGCTACAAGCTTGGCACACCTGTATTTGAGGAGTATCTCCCATTCTTCTCTGCAGATCCTCTCAAGCTCTGTCATGTTGGATGGGGAGCGTCACTACACAGCTATTTTCTGGCCTTTCCAGAGATGTTCAAGTCCGGGCTCTGGCTGGGCCACTCAAGGACATTCGGAGACTTGTCCCAAAGCCACTTGTTGTCTTGGCTGTTTGCTTAGGGTTGTTGTCCTGTTGGAAGGTGAACCTTCGTCTCAGTCTGAGCGCTCTGGAGCAGGTTTCCATCAAGTATCTCTCTGTACATTTCTCCGTTCATCTTTCCTTCGATCCTGACTAGTCTCCCAGTCCCTACCTCTGAAAAACATCCCCACAGCATGATGCTGCCACCACCATGCTTCACCGTAGGGATGGTGCCAGGTTTCYTCCAGACATAACGCTTGTCATTCAGGACAAAGAGTTCAATTTTGGTTTCCTCAAACCAGAGAATCTTGTTTCTCATGGTCTGAGAGTCTTTAGGTGCCTTTTGGCAAACTCCAAGAGGGCTGTCATGTCCCTTTTACTGAGGAGTGGCTTCGTCTGACCACTCTACCATAATGGCCTGATTGACAACCATCCCTGCAGCACTCCACCAGAGTGCTGCAGAGTGGTCTGTCAGAGTGACCATTAGGTTCTTGGTCACCTCCCTGACCAAGGCCCTTCCCTGATTGCTCAGTTTGGCCGGGCGGCCGGCTCTAGGAAGAGTCTTGGTGGTTCCAAACTTCTTTCATTTAAGAATGATGGAAGCCACTGTGTTCTTAGGGACCTTCAACGCTGCAGACATTTTTGGTACCCTTCCCCAGATCTGTGCCTCAACACAATCCTGTCTCGGCGCTCAACGGACAATTCCTTCGACCTCATGGCTTGGTTTTTGCTCTGACATGCACTGTCAACAGTGGGACCTTTATATAGACAGATGTGTGCCTTTCCAAATCATGTCCAATCAATTGAATTTACCACAGGTGTACTCCAATCAAGTTGTAGAAACATCTCAAGGATGATCAATGGAAACCGAATGCACCTGAGCTCAATTCCTAGTCTCAAACCAAAAGGGTCTGAATACTTATGTAAATGAGATATGTTTATTTTTTATAAATTTGCAAACATTTCTAAAAACCTGTTTTCACTTTGTCATTATGGGGTATTGTGTGTAAATTGATGAGGAAAAAATGTATTTAATCAAATTTTTGAAAAAGGCTGAAACATAACAAAATGTGGAAAAAGTAATGGGGTCTGAATACACTGTATCTCTGACCATTTTATAAATGGTATAATTGCATCACATGATAGCATTTTGCAAACCAGCTCCCCCCAACTACACGCTCCACTGCTTTGATTGGTGTAACGTTAGCTAGAAACCACAAGTGTCTATCCAGATAATGAAAAAGCATCCGCAAAATAAAATTCAAGGAACTTATAGTTCGATGCAATTTGCAGGGTGCATGACCACGAGCAAAGTCATTCTAGCATATAAGTACATTTTCCCTTTGAGAACCATGAGCACGGGCTAACTTGGCTTTGCTGTACCAMAGCCGAAGCCTGCCAGCAGCCTAACGTTACCTACTAAAAGTTGCACCATGTCCAATACAAAAAAACGCATACCAGCCATCTTTCAAAAGTTATCCATATTAATGGAACTTCATCTTATTCGTTCTATTTCTTTGGCAGATTCGCGGCCGCAATTTATGAAAGATGCCAAAACTTTGGCGATAACAATAGATGGTGAAGTCAAAGATAGGCCAGTGGTTTCCATCAATAGAGATAAGGGGTGTGCAACTATAGTTTAGTACAATATCAACGTTAACAGACATAGAAGTGCAAAGCTATTTTGCTAGCAGCCACAAGTAAATTAGCTCATAATGAAAAAGCAAGATATTTGTGCAAAAAACAATGCATGGCCATCATATTTCTGTGTATCATAGACAGAATGTAGCCAGCGACATTTCCTAATGTTTGTTTGAAGTTCATCTTGCAAACGTGACTCAGTTCCACCAGCTCTGCCAGGAGGAATGGGCCAAAATTCACCCAACTTATTGTGGGAAGCTTGTGGAAGGCTACCCGAAATGTTTGACCCAAGTTCAACAATTTAAAGGCAATGCTACCAAATACTAATTGAGTGTATGTAAACTTCTGACCCACTGGGAATGTGATGAAGGAAATAAAAGCTGAAATAAATCATTCTCTACTATTATTCAGACATTTCACATTATTAAAATAAAGTGGTGATCCTAACTGACCTAAGACAGGGAATTTTTACCTGGATTAAATGTCAGGAATTGTGAAAAACTGAGTTTAAATGTATTTGGCTAAGGTGCATGTAAACTTCCGACTTCAACTGTAGATAGATAGAGAATACAAAGCAAAAATATCTAGATATATATCTATTAGGCCCAATTTTTGTTTTGTATTCCACGGATTTCATTTAGAACAAGCCAACGTTATCACACACGAACCTGCAGCCACTAGCTTGTCAGTTGATGTTCAAAGTTAGCACCGTTCTGCCCTCGGACAGAGTTCTATTTAGCAGCGACAATAGGGACAAGAATGGGGCTAAGGACAAGCTTCACTTAGAGACAGACAGGACTACTGTTACAGGACTTTCCCACCTGTGCATAGCCCCTGAAGGTTTTCWGTAGCAGAGCCTCCTGGATTTGTCCTGCTCTCACTTTGACCTTCAGCACCCTCTCAGCCCCACGCCGGCTGTGGTTGGCATTGGTGGTGTGCAGGATGAACAGCACCAGCAGGTCAATGACCTGACCGACAGACACAAAAATACACACGTGCACACAGGATCAACTAGTTATCTGCCAAGTACCAGCCTGTATGAAATTGTAGGAATAGAGAGGAGAATCCGAGAAAGATGTGTCCGACTTACCTTGTGATCCTCTGCTGTGTCTACATTCTCTATGGCCTGCAGAACAACACAGGGAGTGTCACATGGTGAAATAGTAACTGGCTGTTGATATAACACCTGTAGAGTTTCCTATTCTCCCTACCTTAAGCCAGGCCTCAGAGGTGGTCTTCTGGAAGCGCACTGCAGACTTAATGCCATCCAACACCAAGGCAACACTGTCCTGGCTAATGCTGGATGCTGAGGTGTTGGGGGACCTGATGGAAAAATGTGACCAGAAACAGCCTTGCCATTTAGAATAGCTGTAAATGTAAAATCCCACTAAAGGTAGTGCTATGTGGATTCATAACAGTATGCAATGGTGCTCTGCGGAGATTAGGAGGGTATTGGTGTTGGAGCAAAATGTCTCACTCGGTTGTCCCCTTGTTCTTCATGCGGCTCTGAGAAGCCTGCAGCACCGGAGGGAGAACACACAGCTCCAACTCCAGCTTCTTACGCAGGTCACACACCACCTGATACCCCACAGAGAACCCGGTACCACTCAGTGAGACCAATACACATCATCATCACTGCAGATTGTAGTCTGTAATGGGGAAACATTTTGTGTGGTGGTAATATAGAAACTTTGTGAGGCACTTTTCATTTGTTCTTGTTATTAGAAAGAGAAGTGCAAGACTATATGCAAGGACACCACTGTGTGTGACCTCTGACCTCTAGGGCGTCTGAGGAAGAGATGGAGTGTAGGATGAACTTCACCACCACAGGCAGGTCCTCCAACTGGACAGCAGACAGGGTGGCCATGACAGACACACGCACCTTACACACAGGACACACAGAGACCGCAGACGTTTTAGGACGAAATGTACATTATGGGGTGTGCAATATTGTATGTATTGTTTTAATGTATTGATTTTTGGTACAACTTTGTGGTAAAGGAGCACTTTGTCGATGCAAAACAAATATATGTGTAAATAGAAAATCACTGTCTCATCTAAGTAAGGGCCATAGATACTCATAAAGCAGCTATTAGTCAACAAGCCACTTGATGAAATTTCCTCAGGATAACTGTAAGTACATAGGACATCAGTCAATAGCATAATTGTTACACGGACAAATGATGTCAATGTAATGAGCGAAATACACCTTTGCATAAATAAGCCCTGAGCTGTGAACACATCATGAATCATTGAACAGATCCAACACAGTGTAATTCTACTCTTACTGACTCCCCAATGAGAGCTTTAGCCAGAAACATGAGTGTGTTTTTGTGTGTGTGGGGCTACCTCAGCCAACAGAGTGGTGCTCAGATTCAAGCTTGAGAAGGCATCCAGGATTGGCACAGTCAGCTGAGTGTTTTCCTGGAGTAAGGAGCTAAAGAGGAAAGGAGAGAGAGAGAATAGGGGGTAGATACAGCAGATGTTCACATCACTGGGACTATCCTATCATGACATCACATATTACCACACAAGACTGCCTCTAACAGGGCTCCACCTACTTTAGCTCCCTGGCAATGTCACTGTGCTGGGAGTCCTCCAGGATCTCTGGCAGACTGGTGATGATGTCACACTGTATCTCAACCGACGCCACGGAAACCAGCTGCATCAGCTTACCTGCTAACTCCTATAGCGACAGGGTACAATTAGGTCAGAAGGAAGTCAGTCAAGTTCTGCTACTTAGTGGGAATATACAGGTGGAATAAGTGTAGACTATAGGTTAGATCTGCTGTCATAGTAATATGAGTACCTTGCTGTCTATGATTTTGTCTAACCACTTGAGCTGGTTGACAATAACACGAGGGATATTGAGACCATCCTCTCCGGCACTACAGGGAATAGAAAGGCAAATGTAAAGGGTCATTTGGTTAGAGTACAAGAAAATCTATATAGTCAACTTGTATGTGTAAGGCAACAAACAACATGTTGTTGTTTTTAAAGCACTTACCCATCAAACATGAACTCGGGAAGCTTCTCAAACAAAGTGTTGATTACCAAAACCTAACACAAAAAGAAAAGAACATGTGGGTTTTAGGTTCCATTTGAAATTGTGGATACATTCAAAGTTCACACCCAGTGGCCAATGACAAGGAAAGACATCACAGTTCAGACACTACTCAGGCCAGTGTGTTTTTGCATAGAGAGAGGCTGTCATACCTGCAGCATCTCGATCCCAAGCAGCATGCGCAGCAGACTCTCCTGGAATGAGCTGACAGAGCTGGACCACAGACAGGACACAAAGTGACACAATCATAACGACATTTATGTTTCCATGTACCAATTAGAAAATTTTACACTGACACTAAGCAAAGGTTTATTAGAATTTGATGGCCCCCACAGAGAGCCAGGTACCATGGTATCACCTTAAGTCCCCATCGGCCAGGCGTGGTACACAGGGTAGGAGGCAGTTCCTGAACCTCTCAGGATCCTCAATGTGAGACTCCAGTCCTGTGATGAACTCCTGCACAATCTGTTGGCCATCAAGGTTAGAAAATCAGGCACACTTTATAGCCTTTACAATTTTTAGTGTGCACTGTCCACTCTCGTCTCTAAATTAAGATTAAAAAATTCCAAACAAGTCAGATTTCTGAATAAACTTAATTTGAACATACTACCTCTTGTCCTCTGATTTCGTCCTTCTCCCAGTGAAAATTCTATCAAAATACTATTATTAAASCAACTYCAAAACGCGGGTCTCAGTTTGTGGTTATCACAGTTTGTTTGCTCATCACCTAAGGCACACGCACAAAACGGAAGTACAAGCACACGATGCATGCAAACTAACCGAAGTCTTGCAGGTGTTTACATGGTTTTGAGCACGTACCAGGTGATCGAAATCTCAACGACAGTAACAGCGTTTTGAAAAGTTGGGTTAGTAATAGTTTCTTGTGGACATTTCTTCTCCACTTTCTACCCGAATAAGGACCAACCACACAGACAACCAATAGAGTACGTTCAAATGAAATGTTATTCAACATTCTGGCTCGTCGAGCTCATGAAGGGACATGTTCCAAACAAATGTATGGCATTAATCTCACTGTGCAACCATGGTGGTATCACAGCCTGATTTATTAGGCAACACGCTTTACAGAATGTGCAATACCAAAGACAGTATTTGAAACATTATACTCACACCGGGGTATCTGGGACTCTTTTTCAGACGTTGCTGCAGTCTCTTTTGGAAAACCACTTGGTCCACAGCTTACAAAGCAATAAAATTATGCATTATCCAACAATTGCCAGTTTAAAACAATAGTCAGTCAATATGTTGATGATGTTGGTGTGTGTCTTGCTTACCAATCTCATTGGATGTACTGCCCTGTCTCAAGATAACACCAGCCTCGTGCAGAAATTGGCCAAAGACTGAGTCAATACTGGTGTCCTCCTGAGCTGTGGTCTTGGACTGATGGCCAGTGGTCCTACTCTTCTTGGACTCTGAATGAAGGAGGGGATAGAGCCCTAATGAACTGACAGACAGTACATGTAGCGAGCTAGTTTGTGCATTGTACTCATGACATGAGACAGGCAAAGTCAAAAACAAACACAGTCTGGTGGTTTGGTTTGTTTGGGAGCCTTACTTGACACATCTGGAGGTGCAGCACTTTCGCTTTTGTCCACAGAGGAGCGTCTCTTCTTTCGCATCATCCTCTGTAAAATGTTACCACAGATAGAACAATGAGAAAGATATTTCACCCGATGCATAAATGTGAAGCATCCGCTTGGGGTTTCCCCTCACTACCAAATATGGTAGTGAGAGGAAGCCCACTTGCTGTGGAAGAAGTAACGAATGTTTCAATACCGTTTTCTGTTCCCAAAACTAGAATTTGTTATGAACAGAGTGGACTAAGTTTTTTAGACTTTACCCTTTACAAAAAGTTTTTAAAAATCGCGTTGTTTATGAGAGAAAATGTGAATTTAGTTAATGCACACGCGCACTTCACATTGGAGGTGTTGCCTAATGRAAATATGCAGATGTATGCTAGAACGAGCCAATAGGATCTTGCTAGCTCGTTGTTGGCTCTGCCCACCTCCTTGCTTGTTATGCCCACTATGACTCATTTGTTCCCATTGGAAACGAAAGGTTGAGGTCTATCTTGGTTTAGTTATTTTTTTAAATCGTTGATGTTACTGCATGAGACAAGGAGGGTTCACGTCAAAGGGCAATGGTTTGTTTGATACTAGCTTGCTAAATTGACCTGTTCTGACACAGGCTAAAGGCCACTTGATGATGATATGACGCTGAAATTCATGGTTAGCAGGCCATTTTACAGCATGCAATGTTACTGGCGCAAAGTTGCCCTCGAAGGCCTCCCGAGTGGCGCTACGGTCTGAGGCACTGCATCTCAGTGCTAAGAGAAGTCACTAAACACCCTGGTTCGATTCCAGGCTGTGTCACAACGCACAATTTGCCAAGAGTCGTCCGGTTTAGACCTTCATTGTAAATTAGAATGTGTTCTTAACTGACTTGGCTAGTTAAAAAGGTTCAATAAAAATAAGTAGCTAACCACTCTGCTACCATTGTTAGGTTGAGAAATTGGCTAGGTGACTACTGCTACTTACGTTAACTGTCTAACTTGCAATATTGGTCGAGTGGATTGTCACGGAAGCGTGGCCTACATCAAGTACTTTRTTTTTCTCACTTAGCTAGGAAGAATAGCAAAGAATGAAACTTACTGTACGAACTGGTGAACGAAACTGTTGTCAAAGTACAGGACAGATTCCCGCGCGTGTTTTGCATTGAGGGACCTTCTAGAAAGTCTAGACAGTGGCGATAGCAAAATCTGTGAAACACATGGCTGGGACTTGATTTAGACGCCCACGAGGTGTCATTATTTGTATCGTCTTAAATTATTCATGAACATTGTTATTTGTTCTGGATAAGGCATGCTTATGCCATTTTAATTACACAACATATCCCCCAAAAATGTAGACTTTCCCTAAAATGTTCAGGAAGTACCTCCCATTTCCCTGTTGAGTACCCTGGGCGGTAYTGATTCATTACGCCGATTCTGTTGCAAAACGTTTCTAAAACAGAAGCAAACTGAACGAAACGAGGAGGAACCTACCTGAATTTGTCCAATAGAAACTCTCGTTTTCGTTGCAAAACGCAACTGTTTGGACTAATGAGCACACCCGTTGTATAAAAAGTCCAGCAACAGCCCTGTTTAGCAGACAGAAGCGTGGTTGATGTCTATCGGGAACATGTCTGGAAGTGAGTTCTACCACATGACGGCAAAGCTAATTTCAGGAGATTTTTTACAATTCTCGTCACTTGGCGGTAAAGTGGTGTTGATCGAGAATGTGGCGTCTCTCTGAGGTACGACCACCAGGGATTACACCCAGATGAACGAGCTCCATGAACGGTACACCGACAAGGGTCTCGTGATTCTGGGGGTGCCCTGCAATCAATTCGGACATCAGGTAAATCCGGGGGGGATGGATTTCTCAACACTTAAGATAGGGTAATGTAACTTTCTGATCATAGCTCATCATCAATGCAAACTTGCCAGGTGCAGTCCAGACTGCTCTGACCGGTTGGTAGTTGGAGTGTGGTGGGCAGGTGGATCACAAATTAATCTGTTCTTGCTGTAGTTCAATAAACCTGTGTGAGTGACCTGGTACTATTTGGACATTGTCCCACACCAGGTTCTATAGTCCTCAATCCCAAATGAAGGGGAAAGAACATGTGGGGTTCTTTACAGTTTGAGGGTTCTGGTTCTGACTGGACAAGGGACTTATTTTGATAGACCACTTGAGATCAAACTTTGCCTGTACATATTACATATTCTTCCCACAATCTACTCCTGCAGGAGAACTGCAATAACGAAGAGATTCTGATGTCCTTGAAGTATGTCCGTCCGGGAAATGGCTTTGAGCCCAACTTCCAGCTCCTTGAGAAAGTGGATGTGAACGGGAAGCACGCCCACCCCCTGTTTGTGTACCTCAAGGAGAAGCTGCCGTTCCCAAGCGACGATCCCATGGCCTTAATGAACGACCCCAAATGCATCATCTGGAGTCCCGTTGGCAGGAATGACATCGCCTGGAACTTTGAGAAGTTTCTCATTGGGCCAGACGGCGAGCCATTCAAACGCTACAGCAGGAGATTCCCGACCATCGACATTGAGGGTGACATCAAGAAGCTTCTCAACACGGCAAACTAAACCGTCCCAGTGTTGGTCACACAGAGACAATGGGGAGGAGTAGAAATCATGCCAATGTGGGTGTGATATGCATTTCAAAGTATAAAGTATTGACACCTTGCATGTATGGGCACACCTTGGAAAATGTCCTTGGCTGTAACTCAAAAGGCAACAGCTGGACTTTCAACAGTTTACTGTTCAATAAATACTTCCTCCTCCTCACAAGCTCTGTGTGACTACAGCACCCATTATATTTTTAAATCATGTACTGTGCTCTCCTGTGCAAAATGCTACTGTGTTCTGAACTTTTATTAAATGAAGCCATCCTTTGAAACCACACCTTTTGTGAGGGGGATATCTGATGAAATATAAAAGTCTTAACATAACAGTTGCATTGGGCCCATGTAAAGCATGACTGTCTTACTGTAACAAGTTGACCAAATAAATATTTTTACTAAGAATCTTTGTATTTATTCTTGTCTCAGTCTTCATAGTATTTTACAGGAGTTTGGTGTGCGTAATGCTTAGGTCCAATGTGAAAGTTTGGCAACAATATGGTGTAGGGTGAGGTTTCCCTTAGATGCTAATCTTGGGTCAGTTTTGCATTTCTCCCACTAATAGTTAAGTTTAGCATGGGGAAGATGATTCTAGATTTGGACACCAGAGCCAAACGTGCTGAGAGGGATTTTTCAGAATTGTGAAAGTAGCCAAACCAGGAAATGCAAGTCATTCTGACCAGCAAAATCAGGCTTTTCAGGTTCTGCAGTGAATAACTTCCTTCTGAATTAAGACCGGACTATAGGTGTTTCACTAAATCATAGCAGTATTATGTCACCTGTTCTCCTCTGGAAAACAGGCTACCAGTGTGACTGTGTGAACCGGCAGTAAATGTAGAATTTTTGAGCAATTTGATAACACCATTTTGAGCAGCTTTATTCTGAAATATATACTGTCTATTCTGGGGGAAGGGGTTAATGGTCTAAAGAGGGAGGATTTAGCCTAATATTTGCTTACACACTTAGAATGCCATTTTAGTGATTTCATTCTCAACTACTCAAGGAAGTTATTCTGTAAAAAAAAAAAAAGGAAATTAATGCAATTTCAGGTTGATTCCCTAAAGATGTGGCTTAAGGATATTGTGGGCACTTACGTAATAAACTAGTCATTTAGGCAATGTCTGCAATACCTCATTTTTTTCTCTTGAACTGTTCTGGAAAGCAACTAGTCCAAACAAGATATCCTTTTAGGCTGCCAGTCTTTATTATATTTCCAATCCAAATAATTCTCAATTAAAAACAAATATTGCAGATATTGGCAATATAAATATTACAACAGTTATGTCCCTATTTTTGAAATAGTGTGATTATTTACATCTATTCAAGATATTGACAGCAAATTGACGCTCAAATTGCTAAGTTGCTCATGAGGATTGTAAAGAAAAGCAACTAATCCAATCTGTTTTGGACAGCTGGATGCCTTTTTCACTTGCTATAGAATATTACAGATATGGTGTAAAGCTTTTCTATTCATTGACATAAATATGGTTATATTAATCATGTAATCATCTCAGGAGGGCATAATCACAGAGGGACCAACCAGCAAACAGGACATTTGCAGTCCCAAAGACATTTACATGCTTTTGTGCCACATGGAAAAAGCACAGGACAAATGCCAGAGCTAGAATTTATCTTACRGGAAATCCATCCATGAAGTAGTTACTGGTATCTTGTATCAACCTTTACAAGACACTTAGCAACACAGGGAAATTCTACGGAAGGGTGCTGAATCTGGAGAAGGTATCAGAGGCACTGGTTCCTGACATGTATTGTGTTGCCGTCACCAGCCCCCCACAAGCCGAGCAGCTGTTACTGAAGACTACTAGTATTTAATGGGACACATTTGTATCAGTGAAGAATATAGAGCTACGTAGCAACAGTCCGACAGCATACAAGCAGATCGATTTATAGGAGTCCTTTTTCCATCCATTGACGAGCAAGATGTCATGTCATTATTATATATTTTATTTAACAGCTGATTGGTTGTCTGAGAGTCCATTGTGTGAGAACATGGCTACAGATGCCTGCAGTCCTTAACAAACTGAGGATGCCTTTAAGTTATTGCTGTCCAAATTCTATTTGACAATGGATTGGAGACTTATCACAAACAGCAATAATTTCAAGTCTCAAATTTAGCACCACTTTCATACATGTCAGATTTCAATGCAGGACTGTAATACCACAGGACAGGTAGCCTAAGGACAGGCCATAGCTGGCAGTCGGAGTGTCCATTCAGTCAGCAATCAAATATGCTTGGAAGTACAGCCATRTTATCTGGAAATGTATGAGTGGTCAGGGCCTTGCCACATGTCATTCATAGATGTATTATTCCAGATGCAACTAAAGGAAAACTTAAAGTGCTTCCTTTTTGAAAACAGGTTGCAGGATTAAAAAGGCCGCTGTTGCTTTTGCGYAACGAGGGGGAGCAGCACATCTTTAGCAGGATGAGACGTATCTCATAGAGCACGGGGGTGTATGAGAGAGACAGCATTAGCATGCCTGGCTTCATAAAGAGCAGGCGCTAAGGTCTGACTGAAGTCACGTCTCTGAAAATGAAGCCTCTGCCACAGCATACATCAAGGCACAGTAAACAGGACCTTAAGGGAACACTATATACTGTGGAAATGACCTGCAGGCCAACCCAGAGGCAGACTAGAATGAAGGGGCCTGTGTGTGTTTCTGTAGCAGAGGGAACACCTCCAGTGTGCCTTTCTGACTGGATCCATTCTTCACAGGAGGCAGAAGGTCACAGGATCCATCAGTGTCATGTGTTGAATTCTGTATACATCTCAATGTTAAATACAAATTTGCATAAATTCACCCCTGCCCTGGAGGGTTATCATCACATACACAAATCAGAGACAACTCAAGGGCATGTTTCCCCTTTCCCCCCTGTCTGTCAATGCAGTTGGTACATTTCTTTAGAATGTACAACTTGGAACGCTTTGGTAGAAACAAGATGTGGATTTGGCTTTTTTTATTTTTTGACTTTTCTAGTGGGTAACAGAAAAGTTTGCGTTAATAATACTTATGCATTTTAGTGCACTTCTAACATTCTGTTCGTCCAGTGAGAATTCTAAGCCTTTTTATATTCCTCTTTATTTATTTAAACTAGTCAACTTGATTTCACACATCAGCAGGCCACCGGCTCCAGGGAGGAAGTCTCTCGGGTCAAGCATCTAACAAGGCTTTTGGCTCTTGGTGACGATGTATGAGCAAAACAAAAAAACAAAAGGTGTGCTGGGTTGGGGGGAGTTAATAATATTGACTCAGAAGTCTTATGTCACTGAAGTAGCTTGGTGTGTGCATCAACAAAGTGTGTTTTTTTTTTGCTTCAGTGCGTGTCATGTCCTTGAGCAACAGCGCTGCTCAGTTGGTATCCATGTGATCTTCGGCGGCGTCGGCCGTGGCGCCACCTAGAGGGGAAGAGGGCGGCGGCTTGGCGGGGACGTCACCCGCATCTCTGCGTTGGTAAAACAGCACGTAGGCTGCTTTTGTCTGTGGAGGGGATAGGGGATAGAGTTACACCACAGCAACACTGACACTCAACACCAAAGGACATGAAGTCAATGGAGAGCCATCTTCACTGCTGACATTGGACACATGGAACAAATAGCTCTAAGGGTAATAACGAGTCCCACATCAGAAATGTTTATAACCAACGTTTCAAAAAACAAGGGCTAGTCAGACCCCTTKACTTTTTTCACATTTTGTTACAGCCTTATTCTAAAACTGATTAAATTGTTTCCCCCCATCAATCTAAACAATATATATATATATTACATTTACAGACATTGGTCTTCTTGGGTATGACGCTACAAGCTTAGCACACCTGTATTTGGGGACTTTCTCCCATTCTTCCCTGCAGATCCTCAAGCTCTGTCAGGTTGGATGGGGAGTGTCGCTGCACAGCTATTTTCAGGTTTCTCCAGAGATGTTCGATCGGGTTCAAGTCCGGGCTCTGGCTGGGCCACTCAAGGACAGACTTGTCCCAAAGCCACTCCTGCGTTGTTTTGGCTGTGTGCTTAAGGTCATTGTCCTGGTGGAAGGTGAACCTTCGCTCTGGTCTGAGGCCCTGGAGCAGGTTTCCATCAAGGATCTTTCTGTACTTTGCTCCGTTCATCTTTCCCTTGATCCTGACTAGTCTCCCAGTCCCTGTCKCTGAAAAACATCCCCACTGCTGCCACCACGCTTCACCGTAGGGATGGTGCTAGGTTTCCTCCAGACATAACACTTGGCTTTCAGGCCAAAGAGTTCAGTCTTGGTATCATCAGAACAGAGTATCTTCCCCAGATCTGTGCCTCCACACAATCCTGTCTCAGAGCTCTACGGACAATTCCTTCAACCTCATGGCTCGGTTTTTGTTCTGACATGCACTGTCAACTGTGGGACCTTATATAGACAGGTGTGTGCCCTTCCAAATCATGTCCAATCAATTGGATTTACCACAGGTGGATTCCAATCAAGTTGTACAAACATCAAGGATGATCAATGGAAACAGGATGCACCCGAGCTCAATTACAAGTCTCATAGCAAAGGGTCTGAATACTTATGTAAATAAGGTATTGAGCTGACAAGGCAAACATCTGTCATTCTGCCCCTGAGCAAGGCAGTTCCCTGGGTGCCAATGACGTGGATGTCAATAAAGGCAGCCCCCCCTCATCTCTCTGATTTAAAGGGGTTGGGTTAAATGCGGAAGACACATTTCAGTTGTACAACTGACTAGGTATCCCCCTATATTTCTGTTTTATTTTTAAAACATTTGCAAACATTTCTTAACCTGTTTTCACTTTGTCACTATGGGGTATTGTGTATAGACTTATGAGGATTAGTATTTATTGAATCCATTTCAGAATAAGGCTGTAACGTAACCATGTGGAAAAAGTCTAGGGGTCTGAATACTTTCCGAATGCACTGTATACAGTTACACATGAACGGAAGGTTTGAAGTGGCTCACTCACCACAATCTGATCCTCCGAGGCAGCCGATACACTACTGTCATCAAAGTAATGCCACTTCCCATCAGCTTTGTTCTTTCCGTAGGCTGTGTCTGAAGGTACAAGATATTGGAGGAACATTAGAAAACTACATCATGGTCAGGGAGGTCTAAAGTTGAGCTGGGATGAATATCTGATGAACTGGTTAACACTAGCAGGCCTGGTTAGTCACCACCAAACAAGAGCTTGGCCAAAATACATGAAAAGGTTTGAGGAAATAGAAATTGATAAAGTTCACACTTCATGCCATGTAAGTGGGAACCAACAGTCGAAACACAACTGACTGTTTTACCAACTGAAATTTGACCTGCTTCAGGTTACCAGGTACTAAAACAAATAGTTTTATCAGCAGATAGTATTATGCAGATAGCAGGGCTGGACCTTGCCATTCTGCCGCCATGAGCAAGACTAAGACTTATCAAGGCCTTTATATATCAGAAATTCCTTTAAGACAAATACTTTTTAAAGGACCCACGGACACCCTGGTGTAAGTTATTATCTAGGTCTGAGAGTCTGCATTAAGGATAGACCTGGGTTTTACTGGCAGAAGCAACCATTACTCACAGTGGCCTCCACCCATTCCTCCATAGTGGTTGGAGATAGCAATGAGGTCATAAACATAGGGTCCGGCCTTTGGGTCACACACAAACTCAGACATGTTCAGGTCCCTGTGTGGAGAGAGAAGACGTCATTAGCAAAACCTACTACTACACATTACATACACACAATGACTTGGACTGACAGCTAAACACACAAGCACAGGGCTATACAGAAAACCATGTTAATTTTATCAAGTGTGATTCATCAACTGACTGGCTTTCTTGATGTCTATAGTATTCTTTCTGGTATGCAATCTGGTTTCCGCTCAGGTTATGGATGTGTCACTGCAACCTTAAAGATCCTCAATGATGTCACCATTGCCCTTGATTCTCTCATCCATTTATATGCAGATGATATGCAGTCTCATACTCAGCTAGCCCCTCCCTGGATGTTGTGTTAAATGCTCTACAACAAAGTTTTTAGTGTCCAACAAGCTTTCTCTACCCTTAATCTTGTTCTGAACACCTCCACAACAAAGGTCATGTGGTTTGGTAAGAAGAATGCCCCTCTCCCTACAGGTGAGTTTACTTCCTCTGAGGGTTTAGAGTACTTGGGAGTTTGGCTAGACAGTACACTGTCCTTCTATCAGCACATATCAAAGCTGCAGGCTAAAGTTAAATCTAGACTTGGTTTCCTCTATCGTAATCTGTCCTCTTTCACCCCAGCTACCAAACTAACCMTGATTCAGATGACCATCCTACCCATGCTAGATTACAGAGACGTTGTTTATAGATCGGCAGGCACGGGTGCTCTCGAGCGGCTAGATTTTCCTCACCAGTCGGTCATCAGATTTGCCACCAATGCTCCTTATAGGACACATCACTGCACTCTATACTCCTCTGTAAACTGGTCATCTCTCTATACCCGTCGCAAGACCCACTGGTTGATGCTTATTTATAAAACCCTCTTAGGCCTCACTCCCTCCTATCTGAGATATCTACTGCAGCCCTCATCACCCATTACTCATCACCCAACACCCATTCTGCCAGTCACATTCTGTTAAAGGTCCCCAAAGCACACACATCCCTGAGTCGCTCCTCTTTTCAATTCGCTGCAGCTAGCGACTGGAACGAGCTGCAACAAACACTCAAACTGGACAGTTTTATCTCAATCTCTTCATTCAAAGACTYAATCATGGACACTCTTACTGACAGTTGTGGATGCTTTGCGTGATGCATTGTTGTCTCGACATGTTGTGTTGCTACCATTTTATTATTGTGTTGCTACCATTTTATTATTGTGTTGCCATGTGTTGCTGTCTTAGGTCTCTCTTTATGTAGTGTTGTGTGTTTTGTCCTACATTTATATATTATTGTTATAAAAAATAAAATGTAAATAATCCCAGCCCCCGTCCCCGCAGGAGGTCTTTTGCCTTTTGGTAGGCCGTCATTGTAAATAAGAATTTGTTCTTAACTGACTTACCTAGTTAAATAAAATAAAAATAAAAGTCTATACTGGACATACTGGGCTCTGTCGGTCTCAACCATCCTCAGTAAGCATGAGTCAGGTTCTTGGAAGCTGCAGGGCTTGTCTAGGTCAGTTACATTTAATTCTGCTTCCTGGTTCCTGCTGCATAATGTGACTCAGTAGAGATCAGAGTACACAGCACAGGGAGGCTCACGGGCATTCAGCCAGACAACCCCCACACAGGTAGCTTTTATACAACATGATATCAAATGGCTTCTTGTCCCAACCTGGAGAATAACCTGAGTATTCTGCTAATGGAAAATACATTCAAATGACCCTGGTTTAGTTTAAAGAGCTTTTTGTGATGGTGAAATTCCCCTTGTGTAATTGTTACCCAATGTAACTATACCACAGATGCTATTGTTGTCTGTTGGAGCTTGACGTCAGTTTCTCTGACAGTTAAGACTACTCAAATGTGACCATGACTTCCTCAAATAGACAAAGGCCTTGTGTATTGTACGTGTGTGTGTGTGTGTGTGTGTGTGTGTGTGTGTGTGTGTACACAGGGTTGGGGAGAAGGGAAAAAAAGGGTAACTCATTTGTTACATTACCAGCAAAAATACTGTAATCAGATTACAGATACTTTTGAAAAACTAGATGATTACTTCCAAGGATTACTTTTAAATTCAGAAAGGATGTTTGCGGGGAAAAAATCATTGTCACTTCTCGGTTTCTCAATGACATTGAAATCAGCATTGAAAATAGGTGCAAGTTTAAGTTTGTTCCACCTGAGTGAGAAAAGAGCAGGAATAGGCTTTTGTATGCTATAGTCCAAGCTATGTCCAATTGTGCGACTGCTGTCGTTATCCAAAGATTATCCAACTYGAATAAACGCTTTAAGGTAAGGATGACAGCAGTGTAGTCTACAGCGATACGGAGCGATACGGATCACTTATTATTGATATCTACATAGCGCATTGATGTGAATCACACTGCTGCTCTCTCATTTAGCTATTTGCGACTTACGGATTGTGGTTGTTGTGGATGGCTGTTCACAAATCTAAATGTGTATTTGAACCCAATAATGGTTGAACTGGTTTTTGAAACCAGTTAACAGCCAGTGAAAAATGCGCTAGTCCATAGGCCTAATGGACACATGCTCAAACACACACTTTTGATAGACTTATAAAGGGGCAATCTGTAGTTACTACATCCATTTATGGACTTACAAATTATATATATATTAAATGTAAAGATAATATTCTGATTTAAATTATATGTAGTAGAAAGCGATGGGTTAAAAGAAGCCTACATAACCAATCCATTATGTAAAATTTAACATTCATATGGCCAGCTATGTAAACTTTAACATTACAGGATAAATAAATAGATATCGTTCAATTGGTAACATACATTTTTGTTTTCTTCTAATGCATCTTAAGGGGAAAGTAATCTAAAAGTAACTGAATGTAATCAGATTATGTTACTGAGTTTGGGTAATCCCAAAAATTACATTACTGTTAACAACTCTGGACTAGTAACTAACATTTAAAAAGTAACTTTCCTAACCCTGTAGTACTCACACTAGATTAATTACAGGGGGTGCTGTTTGGATGGCAACGCGCCTCCATCTTGGCACTCCTCAATTGTAAAAAAAGATATTTGGGAAGCTATAGAAATGCATTTATTAATGTCTACATTTGTTTTTGCCACTGACTATTAGACACCTTAATGCATATGTTTTACTTATACTATGTGAGCTAAACAAAATAAAATGAAAAAATCTTAAATCCATGTAATTTTGTCGTTGAAACATTTAATTGAAATACTGTAGAATTCCATATATTCCTATGCAGGACTGCTTCTTCTATGCCTCTCATTAGCCAATACACAGCAAGCCAGGGTTTCTACAAATCTAGCAAACCAGCACCCTCTAGTGTAAAGCTGTGTCAATTCCCTGGGTCCATAAAAGTTGACGACAAAACAAAAGGATGCTTTCATCGTTTGACCTCTCAAAATACAAAGAATGAAGAGTACAGACAATGTCCATCTCAATGTGAATCATTGTTGATAAAATAATTACAAAAAGGACACAGTTAGAACTGCTCCACCTCTTGGCATAGTGCGGTCTGTACCTGACAGGGAAGTCCACCACCGTGTCCAGCTTGTCCCTCCAGCAGCGATTGTAGGAGAAACGCTTCAGGTGGACCACCAGGATGCGAGGCAAAGACCACAAGTCAAACTTCTTTGTGGCCTGTTGGTGCTTCTTACAGGTGGGGCAATACCTGTGTGAAAAAGTGAAGAAGCATTGATTTCAGTAGAACATAAAAACAGCATTAAAATTCACCACAGAACATAGTGGTTTCAACAGCGTAGGGAGTAGAGTGCTAAGAGCTAGTGTATCTTGTTGAGCCTGTAAGACAGTGCTGTAGTGATGGTGGGTCTCACCATGGGTCGTGCTCTCCTAGTGTCTCCATGGTAGTGAAGAGCTCAATGCATTCCCTCAGAGCCACCGTGGCCTTCTTCTTCGGGGCCTGGAGCATGCTCTCATGCTTCTCATATGCCTACAGTTACACAGAGGATACAGGACTGAGTAACAGGCATACACACCGTATAGACATAGCCAGGTACACATCCCATGAAATAATAAAAAAATGGTGGGATTTTTTTATCAGGCAACAATGTAAATGCCAAAGCCCGCCACCTTACCCTCCAACGGAGACGTTTCTTTATCAGTGCCTAAATGTTATTTTATCTACTGTACAGTTTTGTTTATGCATGTGTATAGATGAATGTACACTGAACAAAAATATAAAATGTAACAATTTAAAATATTTTACTGGTTACAGTTCATATAAGGAAATCASTCAATTGAAATACATTCATTAGACCCTAATTTTTGGATTTCACATGACTGGGAATACAGACATGCATCTGTTGGTCCGATAGCTTAAAAAACAAAACAAAAATATATATAATAATAATAATAATAATAATAATAATAATAATAATAATGGCATGGATCACAAAACCAGTCAGTATCTGGTGTGACCAACATTTGCCTCATGCAGTGCAACATCTCCTTTGCATAGAGTTGATCAGGCTGTTGATAGTGGCCTGTGTAATGTTCTCCCACTCCTTTTCAATTGCTTGGATTAGTTACTGGATATTGGTAGGAACTGGAACATGCTTTTTATTTAACCAAGCAAGTCAGTTAATAACAAATTCKAATTAACAATGACGGCCCACCAAAAAGCTCTCCTGTGGGTACGGGGGCTGGGATTAAAAATAAAAATATAGGACAAAGCACACATCGTGTCAAGAGAGAGAACACTACATAAAGAGAGACCGAAGACAACCTAGCAAGGTAGCAACACATGGTACAAACATTATTGGGAACATACAACAGCACAAAGKGCAAGGTAAAGAAGGCTTTCATACACGGCCATCCAGAGCATCCCAAACATGCTCAATGGGTGACATGTCTGGTGAGTATGCAGGCCGTACAGGCCGCTTCCAGGAATTGTGTACAGATCCTTGCGACATGGGGCTGTGAATTATCATGCTGAAACATGAGGTGATAGCGGCGGATGAACGCTACGACAATGGACCTCAGGATCTCGTCATGGTATCTCTGTGCGATCAAATTAACATTGATAAAATGCAATTGTGTTCGTTGTCTGTAGCTTATGCCTATCAATACCATAGGCCACTACCACGAAGAGCACACTTCTCCAGCATGCCAGTGGCAATCGAAGGTGAGCATTTTCCCACTGAAGTCAGTTACGACTCCAAATTGCAGTAATGTCAAGACCCAGGTGAGGACGACAAGCACGTAGATGAGCTTCCCTGAAACAGTTTGACAGAAGTTCTTCGGTTGTGCAAACCCAGTTAAATCAGCTGTCCGGGTGGATGGTTCCAGACAAACCCGCAGGTGAAGAAGCCGGATGTGGAGGTCCAAGGCTGGCGTGGTTACACATGGTCTGCGGTTGAGGCCGGTTGAACGTACTGCCAAATTCCCTAAATTGACGTTGGAGTCGGCTTATAGTATAGAAATTAAGATTCCATTCTCTGGCAACAGCTCTGGTGAACATTCCTGCAGTCAGCATGCCAAGTGCTCGCTCCCTCAAAACTTGAGACATCCGTTTCATTGTGTTGTAGGACAAAACAGCACATTTTAGAGTGGCCTTTTATTGTCCCCAGCACAAGGTGAACCAGTGTAATGATCATGCTGTTAAATCAGCTTCTTGATATGCCACACCTGTCCGGTGGATGGATTATCTTGGCAAAGGAGAAATGTTCACTAACCGGGATGTTAACAAATCTGTGCACAGCATTTTAGAGAAATATGTTTGTGCATATGGAACATTTCTGGGATCTTTTACTTCAGCTCATCACAAATGGGACCAACACTTGACATATATATTTTTGTTCTGTGTATAATAACTGACACCAATAATCAGGGGTCGTGATAACGCAGGATTCAGCATTTTTCATACAGAAAAGGAAAGTTAAAACAAAGAAAACATCTTGCTGCATTTTGTAAACTCTGCTTGGCTTCAGGTTCACTTCAAATCATTCATGTAAATGGAGGAATTTAGCGCTTCAGTAGCACTTCACTCAGATGAAATATACACTAGACACACACTGCATCCGGAAAGTATTCAGACCCCTTAACATTTTCAACAATGTTACGTTACAGCCTTATTCTAAAATTAATTAAATAAAACAATTATCTACAGACAATACCCCATAATGAAAGTGAAAACAGTTGTTCAATTTTGCAAATGTATTAAAATAAAAACAGAAATAACTTATTTACCTAGGTGCTATGAGACTCAAAATTGTGCTCAGGTGCATCCTGTTTCCATTGATCAATCTTGAGATGTTTCTACAACTTGATTGGAATCCACCTGTGGTAAATTTAATTGATTGGACATGATTTGGAAAGGCACACACCTGTCTATATAAAGGTCCCACAGTTGACAGTGCATGTCAAAGCAAAAACCAAGCCATGAGGTCGAAGGAATTGTCCGTAGAGCTCTGAGACAGGAGTGTTGAGGCACAGATCTGGGGAAGGGTACCAAAAATGTCTGCAGCATTTAAGGTCACCAAGAACATACTGGCCTCCCTCCATCATTCTTAAATGAAAGAAGTTTGGAACCACTAATACTCTTCCTAGAGCTGGCCGCCCAGCCAAACTGAGCAATCRGGGGAGAAGGGCCTTGGTCAGGGAGGTAACCAAGAACCCGATGGTCACTGACAAAGCTCCAGAGTTCCTCTGTGGAGATGGGAGAACCTTCCAGAAGGACAATAATCACTGTAGCACTCCACCAAATGGTAGTGGCCAGACGGTTGCCACGCCTCAGTAAAAAGGCACCTGACAGCCCGCTTGGAGCTGGCCAAAAGGCTCAAAGAGAACTCTGACCATGAGAAACAAGATTCTCTGGTCTGATGAAACCAAGATTGAACTCTTGGTCTGAATGCCAAGCGTCCCATCTGAAGGAAACCTGGCATCATCCCTATGGTGAAGCACGGTGGTGGCAGGATCATGCTGTTTTTCAGCAGCAGGGACTGGGAGGATCAAGGGAAAGATGAACGGAGCAAAGTACAGAGATCCTTGATGAAAACCTGTTCCAGAACCTCAGGACTGGGGAGAAAGTTCACCTTCCAACAGGGCAACAACCTTATGCACACAGCCAAGACAACGCAGGGGTGGCTTTTGGACAGGTCTCTGAATGTCCTCGAGTGGCCCAGCCAGAGCGGATTTGAACATCTCTGGAGAGTATAGGTCGACTTATGATTTTTCAACACCGATACCAATTATTGGAGGACAAATAATATTTTAACTTAATATAGATAGATTTTATTTATTTAGTCTCATAAATAATAAAACATGTTGAATTTGGTTTAAATAATAAAAAAGCAGTGTTGGAGAAGAAAGTAAACGTGCAATATGTGCCATGTAAAAAAGCTAACGTTTAAATTCCTTGCTCAGAACATATAAAAGCTGGTGGTTCAGTATTCCCAGTTAAGAAGTTTTAGGTTGTAGTTATTACAGGAATTATGACGCGTTGGCTACTTCTCTCTATACCATTTGTATTTAATATACCTTTGACTATTGGATGTTCTAATAGGCACCTTAGTATTGCCAGCCTAATCTCGGGAGTTGATAGGCTTGAGAGCTGCTGGCAAACGCAGTAAAGTCTGAATGAATGCTTACGAGCTGCCGCCTACAACCGCTCAGTCAGACTGCTCTATCAAATATCAAATCATAAACTTAATTATAATATAATAAACACAGAAATACGAGCCTTTGGTCATTAATTTGGTCAAATCCGGAAACATGTAATTTCAAAAACAAAACGTTTATTCTTTCAGTGAAATACAGAACCGTTCCGTAATTTATCGAACGGGTGGCAACCCTAAGTCTAAATCTTGCTGTTACATTGCACAACTTTCAATGCTGTCATAATTATGTAAAATTCTGGCAACTTAGTTCACAGTTTGCAATGAGCCAGGCGGCCCAAACTGTTGCATATACCCTGACTCTGCGTGCAATGAATGCAAGAGAAGTGACAATTTCCCTAGTTAATATTGCCTGCTAACATGAATTACTTTTAACTAAATGCGCAGGTTTAAAAAATATATACTTCTGTGTATTGATTTTAAGAAAGGCATTGATGTTTAGGTACATTTGTGCAACGATTGTGCTTTTTTCACAAATGCGCTTTTGTTAAAACATCAACTGTTTGGCGAAGTAGGCTGGGATTCGATGATAAATTAATAGGCACCGCATTGATTATATGCAACACAGGACAAGCTAGTTAACCTAGTAATATCATCAACCATGTGTACGGTAGTTAACTAGTGATTATGTGAAGATTTTTGTTTATAAAGTTAAGTGCTAGCTAGCAACTTACCTTGGCTCCTTGCTGCACTCGCGTAACAGGCGGTCAAGCCTGCCACGCAGTATACTCGCGGAATGTAATCGGCCAAAATCGGCATCCAAAAATGCCGATTACCGATTGTTATGAAAACTTCGGAAGTCGGCCCTAATTAAATCGGCCATGCCTGAAAATAGCTATGAAGCGACGCTCCCCATCCAACAACGCTTGAGGATCCGCAGAGAAGACTGCAGAGAAAAATGGGAGAAACTCCCCAAATACAGATGTGCCATGCTTGTAGCTTCATACCCAAGAAGACTTGAGGTTGTAATCACTGCCAAAGGTACTTCAACAAAGTACTGAGTAAAGGTTCTGCATACTTGTGTAAATGTGTTCAGTTCTTTTAATATTTTTTATAAATTTGCAAAAATGTAAAAACYGTTTTTGCTTTGTCATTATGAGGTATTGTGTGTAGATTGAGGGGGAAAAAACAATGTTTTAGATTAAGGCTTTAATGTAACAAAATGTTGGAGAAGAATACTTTCCAAATGCATTGTACACACAAGTATGTGGACACCCCTTCAAATTTGTGGATTCGACTATTTCAGCCACACCCGTTGCTGACAGGTGTATAAAAACGAGCACACCGCCATGCAATCTCCATTGTCAAACATTGGCATTAGAATGGCCTTACTGTAGAGCTCAGTGACTTTCAACGTGGCACCATCATAGGATGCTAGCATTCTAACAAGTTTGTAAAATTTCTGCCCTGCTAGAGCTATCCCGGTCAACTAAATTTGGTTATTGGGAAGTGGAAACGTCTAAGAGCAACAACAGCTCAGCCGCGAAGTGATAGGCCACACAAGCTCATAGAATGGGACTGCAGAGTGCTGAAGTGCGTAGGAATCGTCTGTCCTTGGTTGCAACACTCTACCGAGTTCCAAACTGCCTCTGGGAAGCATCGTCAGTACAAGAACTGTTCGTCAGGAGCTTCATGAAATGGGTTACCATGGCTGAGCAGCCGCACACAATCCTAAAATGCACAATGCCAAGCGTCAGCTTGAGCGGTGAAAAGCTCGCCGCCATTGGACTCTGGAGCAGAGGAAACGCGTTCTCTGAAGTGAGGAATCACGCTTCACCATCTGTCAGTCTGACGGAAGAATCTGGGTTTGGAGGATGCCAGGAGAATGCTACCTGCCCCAATGCATTGTGCTAACTAAGGTTTGGTGGAGAAGGAATAATCTGGGGCTGTTTTTAATTGTTTGAGCTAGGCCTCTTAGTTCCAGTGAAGGGAAATCTTCACGCTACAGCATACAATGACATTCTAGACGATTCTGTGCTTCCAACTTTGTGGCAACAGTTTGGGGGAAGGCCCTTTCCTGTTTCAGCGTGACAATGCCCCAGTGAAGAAAGCGAGGTCCATAGAGAAATGGTTTGTCAAGATTGGTGTGGAAGAACTTGACTGGCCTGCACAGAGCCCTGACCTCAACCCCATCGAACATCTTTGGGATGAATTGGAATGCCGACTGTGAGCCAGGCTTTATCGCACAACATCAGTGCTGGACCTCGTGGCTAAATGCTCGTGGCTAAATGGAAGCAAGTCTCCGCAGCAATGTTGCAACATCTAGTTTCCTTCCCAGAAGAGTGGAGGCTGTTATTACAGCAAAGGGGGGACCAACTCCATATTAATACCCATGATTTTGGATTGATGTTTGACGAGCAGATGTCCACATACTTTTGGTCATGTAGTGTATTTTCTCTCTTCATTGGATCACCAGACAGCGCTCTGACTGATGTGTAGGCTACTTCTCTCTGGTATAGTTTTTGTCCGGTTAACTTCAAACAAACATTAGGAAATGTTGCTGGCTACATTCTGTCTATGATACACAGAAATATGATGGCCATGCATTGTTTTTTGCAAAAAATATCTTGCCTTTTCATTGTAAGCTCATTTACTTGTGGCTGCTAGCAAAACAGCTTTGCACTTCTTTGTCTGTTGATATCTGATGTTGTACTAAACTATAGTGGCACACCCGTTATCTCTATTGAAGCAAAAAAAATAACACTACTTTCAATATCAAACGCAGATTTATTGATGTCTGCGTATTGAAAAGGCAGATTTCTGAAAGCTAATGCAACCCTTAATAGATTATGTAATGTATTATCGATGACGCCAAAGGAAATACTGTACCATGTTTGACTATCATTGTTTTTAGTGTCTCAAAACTCTATAGGAGTGGTCCACAATGTTTTTTGTATTGTCAATTATGGTATCATTGTGGAGTGACACTAAAACATTTTTCAAACTCGAACTCCAACAAAAAGGGCTTTGGGTCCACCTGATCACGTCAACTGAAAGTGTACTGACCTCTGCTTCCTGATCGTCATAACACAGTTTCTTTGAGTCCGAGTCCCAGTCGATCGCCACTGTGGAATGTGCTACGGAGGAGATAAGGTGCTTTGGTCAGCTTGCAACTCACATCTAAAGCCGGTTCTCTAATTCAAGAAACATTTTAAATCACCTGGGACTTCTGAAAAACAAGTTTAAACTTTTCTTTCCAAGACGTTTTTTTAACTGGTTGAAGCACTCAAAAGTTAAATGGGAGACTGAATACTAACTATTTAGTTTGAGGATGTTTCCGTCGCAAGGCAGTGGACTGATGTTGGCCGTTCCGTAAGAGTTGACCATGCTGAAGGAGAACAGTTTGGGCGGGGTGCTGGAGCACGGCTTGGTTTTAGGGCCATTCTCCAGGTCTGAGGCGTCCTCCTCCTCTGACTGGCCGTTCTCTGGCTCCGGACTCACCTGTTGATCCATGGCCTCCTCCTCACCTGGAAGTTGGAAATCACACAAGCCATGTCAGACCGTGGGAATGAAATAGGGCACATGTACATGAATGCAAAACTAAAATGTGCTTGGTACACATTCATAATAAATATAATAAACAATAAATAACATAATAAAGATACCAATAGGTGTACGAGATGTAAGTAACTGTACTGCCTTTAGACAGTCCGTGTTGTTGCTTACCTTCACACACCCCGTTCCCGTTGGAGGTTCCTGAGTGGTTGCTGCTGTTGCTGGAGCTGCAGGATGCCCCGTCTGACAGGGGGCTGCCACTCCCACTCGCTGCAGCGTTGCGATTAGAGGATGTTGTTGAGCACTCTGCTGCCTGGCTGCAGCTGGCGGAGGAGGCAGAGGCTGAGGCCCTCCCCTCACCGGTGGAGCTTTGAGAGCGCGTCACGTAGCGCCTGGGTTGGGGAAAAGTTGGTCAATATTGTACATTTTAAAGGCCCAATGCATCCATTTTTATATCAATATAAAATACTTTTTGGGTACCCTTTTGGGTTAAAATGGGCAAAAAAGTATTTATCAAGCAAGAATTTTGGAAGTAGTCAGAGGGGAGGTGGAACCTGAAAACTAGCCGTTATTGGCAGAGAGGTTTGAACTCTGTTATTGGTATATTAACCAATTTACCAGATGGTGATGTCACCATGGAAAGCCGAAACTCCCGCCCATGCAAACCTACTGATTAGAAGGTCCTATGTAGATTGTGTTTTCAACCAGCAACTATCAGGAATAACACTGATAGAATTGTCACACTTTCAGTGTTAGATTCATCAGCTGTTGTACAATATGATAGATAACAGAATCGACTGCACTGGGCCTTTAACGTTTTGCCACATGTGCAAAGCTCACATTTCTCACATAACTACATGTTAAATATCTCAAGTCTGTGTGGGGCATACTGTACATATGATCACAAGTAGAAACAAAAGCAGGCCCACAGACACTGTACCCACCCAATCCTCTCCAGCACCTTCTCGTAGAGCATGTCAGCGGCCAGGTTCTGCCGGGGCACAGTGATGAGCAGGGGCTGGCCAAACAGCATGGTGCCCGTGGAGCCTCCTGTGTGCTTGGAGTGGCGCTCCCTGAAGTACACAGGCAGGTTCATACTCTCCGCATCCTCCTCCGCCACCTCATACCTGGACCACAAACATGGAGAATGATAGTAGCATACCGGAGGTGTTTTTGTAAAAACATATATATTGTATATGTTGAGTATTTGTAGTGTTTACTGTGTGGTTATTCTATAAACTCCTGGCTAACAATAAAGTGACTGATGTCTGCGCATACCCAACCACTGTTCAATATGTTATCTTCCAGTGCAAGAGAGGGGACAAGGCTTACACAAAGATGTCATCCTTCTCCATGATTTGGTTGAGGCCATCGTCTCGTCTGTAGATCTTGTGGAACCGGTGATTGTAAACATCCGCCACCACCATCTAGGAGGACAGGAGAAAACATTTTTGGCAGGGGTCCCCAATTATATTCAGCCGTGGGATGATTTTTCCTTGAGCAGATGGTCGGGGGGGCCAGAACTTAGTTATAAATTATTTGTACACTGCAAATTGACAGCAAGAATCCCAAACAGATATAGTATGACAAAAATGTAATCATTTCAAACCTTCCAGTTGGATGCGATCACATATGCCTCTATTCATGAGTGGGAATAATTTAGAATAGATTTTGTAAATTAAAATCCCTTTGAGCTCATTCTGGGGATCTTTTATTAATCAATGTTGTTTTCCCATTAATTTCCAAATAAATCACTTGTGAGCCGAATTTGGCCCGCGGGCCACCTATTGGGGAACCCTGATTTATGGTTCTCTCAACTGGAGTCACTTTATCAGACCRTCAATTGGGCAAAACGTTACCCTCAACTGAAGATAGTCTCACAAAAAACCTTTACAAAGTATTAAACTACACATTTATTTAAATCTTATCAAGTCATGAACAAAATGTCACCATGAGCACGCTGTAAAAATAGAGTCCAAAAGTAAAATGTCCCTTATTCAGCTCTCACATTCTCAGCAGGGATTCCAGAGAGCCGGGACAAGGCGCTGCACAGGTCTGTCACTGAGCCAAGCTTGGGGACAACCACTCGGTACTGGGGAAGACAAGGAGAGACGCACAGGGAGAGAAGAGATATTTTTACTTCCGTCTACATGGATGTTAAGACCTCAGTAGGTGAACCGTGGCCAACTCTGAAATTGAAAACATTACAGCAGCATGTACAAAGACCACTCGGTTTCTAGATCTCCGTTGAGACTGGTCTGGTATGCAAATGTTTGATTTACATTGCAGACGACACAATATTGTTATTATGACAACAGTGTCCATCTCCATGGAGGGGTAAAAGCAGTGCCCATCCAGTGTGTGTTACCTGCGTAGGTCTGGACTGGGGATCGATGCGGACCAAGAACACTTCCATAGTGCGGTCCTTCTTCATGGGCAGAGGCAGTGTGAGGTAGCAGAATGGGTCAAAGGTCACAGAGACCTTGGCACACTCTGGACACACCAGAGTGGATTTGAACAGGCCATGGAATATGTCCACGATGATGGAGTCATTGCGCAGGCGATGGTTAGTCCAGGCTTCCTTAGCTACAATCTGTTATACAGAAGAAGAAAACAGAAGTGATATTTTGCAGTGTGTGTGTGTGTGTGTGTGTGTGTGTGTGTGTGTGTGTGTGTGTGTGTGTGTGTGTGTGTGTACCTCGTCTTTCCGGCCCCCTGCATCCTGCAGGGCCAGGTAAGGCTTCTTTTTAACGCGGTTCAGGTCTTCGTGRAGCCCGTCCATCAGGAAGGCCAGCAACTCCTGGGAGTCCTGCTGCTGGTACCCTGAAAACTGGGGGGCGAAGCGGCCAACTTGGGTCTGGGATATAGTGGGAACACAGGGTGGCGGTTAGAAGACTGTGCAACATGTCAATAACGCATGTATTAAAGTAATTGTGACAGAGCAATGAGCATTGAACTATCTGCATGAGTTTGTAAGTCAGAAACTGAAAGAAACTCCATAGAGTTTAATTGGAGAAATCTACTGGTCAAAAAGAGGGTGAGGAAGGTGCACTACAAGACAATGACAATCGCAGTAGCCTATAGAAATTCAGTCTTCTGTGTCTGTGGCGCGGCTTACTTTAAAGGTGCGGGGGGCCACGTAGCTGCTGCGGCTGAGCCACATCTGCTTGACCAGGTCTGCGTAGGACTCTGCAATCTCCCCCCTCATTCCTAATGGATTCTCCCGGTTGATTTCCGCCTCATACTCGTCATCTAGGAAGTATTCCGTGAGAGGGGACGCGTTGCTCAGGCACTGCAACAAAACAGTGAGGTGAGTAAGAGGGAAATATCAGTTCAAAGTGTGAGTAAGTGAGTGAGTGAGTGGTACCTGGAGGGCAGAGTTCATGAAGCAGGTGTTGCCTAGGTTACTGAGACCACAAAGGCCAGGTTGGGATGGTGACTCTCTGTAGTTGTAGGATGAGCTGTATGAATTGTAACCTCCCAATCTGTAGAAACAGTAAGGTTGAGTCCAGTGTATAACAGATCAAACATCAACAGATTGTATAAATCTTCCTAAACATAAATGTTACTCCATTGAGCTGGTCAGACTAACTAGTGATATCCAAGTACTTTGCATATTGTGTCATAGTGACAAAATCACAGTGTGCTTGCCTATTGCCAGAGGAGGTGCTGTTGTTCAGTGTACTGCCAGAGTTGCTGCTGTCCCCATTAGTTATTGTTGAGGAGATGGTTGCTGACGAATTGGAGGAGAGCTTTGGGGAGGTAGTGAAATTCCTGGATGTGGCCGTACTAGATCTGAATAACAGGAACATAGAAAACTTACTGGACAAGTTTCAGACATTTTGCGCAACCAGACATGATGGAACATAAGCCATTTTAATCCAAATGTACAAATTGCCACAAAGTCCTAGAACAGAGCAAGGGTAACCATAGACCGATTAACTTACTTTGGATGGGAGGCTTGTCTGGGCCACGTGCCGTCCTCATTCTTGCGTTCGATCACGAGCACCTGTGTGGGAAACAAGCCGGTGAGAGCCGTGCCACAAAAACTAATCTCAGCTGAACCCAGCTAGTCTCACAMAATCTTCCTGATCTCGTAAACTTACATAAACGTATGTAAGCTTGCGAGACCCGGATGGTAGTACGAGGCTAGAACCCAGGTGACCTCAAAGACAACTATCATAACATAATCAATTTGCAGTTAATAACTGCTGGGTAACAAAACATGAGAGCAAAACAACCTCTGACATTAGGAATGTTTTGATCCCTGATGGAACTAATGGTAATCAAACGTAGCTACAATTTCAACTATTGGGAGGAACAACTGCTGATATAAGTGATTAAGTATACAAACGTGACACCATTGCAGCTTCCCTTAAAAAAAATGTATAGTGAAACCCCTGTGCTGTGTGCCTAATGAAGACAGAGCCAGTGGTCAAAGGGTCTAGCTCTAGCTGTGTGTGGCCTAGCAGTGAGTGAGCTGAAGTGGGGTGTTGGGATAGAGATAGTACTCTACCTGGCCTTGGAAGAGACCAGCATCCTGCACGGTGCTGTCTGGCTTGTTCAGCTGCTCGTATGTGTTGCTCATGTATTTGTTCCACAGTCGAGTCTCCTTCCCTGTTGGGATCTCAAATAGCGACCGCATCTCCTTCTCTATGGTGTCTGGACAGGGCACACACACAAAATATTTAGCTAATCAAAAGTCAGAAGTGCCTGAATATGATACATAACTAGTTAGTTCACGCGTCAGTTTGCTCTCTGGCCCACAGTACAGTAAACCCCCTTTACCTATAGTGTCAGCTTTGCTGAAATGACGTGTGATCRCATTGTCCATGTTGTCATTCTCACACAAGTTGAGCTCCAACAGRTAGACCTCCACTTTACAGTGCTTGACAAACATACCGTGTTCAACCACCTACGGAGAGAAAGAGCAAGGTTAGAGAGAGACTAAAGGAAAAGGGTGAAAAAAATAATAATAATTCATAGCGTCACCTTTCTGACGATGGGCCGCTGGCCCTCAAGGCAACCATACCAGCAGACAAGCTTGTTCCACGCCTCAGTGGGCACAAGGACATAGTCCAGCTCATCTATTAGGTGCTCCTTCAAGATCTGGGTCTCATGGTCTGAGAAGAAATAGAGTAAAGGTAAGTTATGACACCAAGTATTTAGAGTGAGCAAGTATTTTGAGTGCTTGTTTATAACTAGTTGTGTAGATTCATGCTCAAAGCAGAGACAGAAGAAAACACATTGGCATACTCACAGATTAAGATACAACATTTCACATGGTGTAAGGCTGTGAAGAATGTGTCAGTGAATATGATGCCTGCATTACCTGAGAACAGGCCTGAGTTGTCAACAGGGCCGGGATAGAGACTGTGCTCTCCAACATTGTACATATCCCAGCTGTCAAATCCCACATATTTCTTCCACTGCTTAAACCACCTGCTATCAATCAGAAACCTGCAAAAAAATAGTGCCTTGGTAAGATACTGTTTGCGAGGAGAGGATGACAACGTGCAGCTTAAAATAAATATCACACAAGGGTAAAAGTAATAATATATAAATGCCATTTAGCAGACACTTTTATCCAAAGCGACTTAGTCATGTGTGCACACGTTTTATGTATGAGTGGTCACGGGAATCAAACCAACTACTCTGGCGTTACCAGCACCATGCTCGGCCAACTGAGCTACAAAAGGAACTTGCATGCAGACAACTTGTTCCACTAGTTCCTACATTATGTCTAACAATGTTAGTATTCATGTCTAGTATTCACTTATTTGGAGTATTTCTCCATCTGTCAACATACAGTACCAGTCAAAGGTTTGGACAAACCTACTCATTCAATCAAATTTATTTATAAAGCCAATTTTTACATTTGCCAATGTCACAAAGTGCTGTACAGAAACCCAGCCTAAAACCCCAAACAGCAAGCAATGCAGATGTAGAAGCAGTGGCGAGGAACAACTCCCTAGAAAGGCCAGAACCTAGGAAAAGACCTAGAGAGGAACCAAGGGTTCTCTTTATTTTTACTGTTTTGTATGCTGTAGAATAATAGTGTAGACATCAAAACTATGAAACACATATGGAATCATGTAGTAACCAAAAAAAAGTGTTAAACAAATCAACATTTATTTTAGATTCTTCAAAGTATCCACCCTTTGCCTTGATGAAGGCTTTGCACACTTGGCATTCTCTCAACCAGCTTTGCCTGGACTGCTTTTCCAACAGTCTTGAAGGAGTTCCCACATATGCTGAGCACTTGTTGGCTGCTTTTCCTTCACTCTGCAGTCTAACTCATCCCAAACCAATACACAGCTTTTGGAACGGAAAAAAAKAAATCACACATTTGGACTCATCAGACCAAAAGACAGATTTCCATCGGTCTAATGTCCATTGCTCGTGTTTCTTGGCCCAAGCAAATCTCTTCTTATTGGTGTCCTTCAGTAGTGGTTTCTTTGCAGCAATTCGACCATGAAGGCCTGATTCACGTTGATGTGTCTGTTACTTGAACTCTGTGAAGCATTTATTTGGGCTGCAATCTGAGGTGCAGTTAACTCTGATGAACTTATCCTCTGCAGCAGAGGTAACTCTGGGTCTTCCTTTCCTGGTGGTCCTCATGAGAGCCTGTTTCATCATAGCGCTTGATGTTTTTTGAACGACTGCACTTGAAGAAACTTTAAAGTTCTTGAAATTTTCGACAATGACTGACCTTCATGGTCTTAAAGTAACGGACTGCCGTTTCTCTTAGCTTTTTTGAGCTATACTTGCCATAATATGGACTTGCCCTTTTACCAAATAGGGATATCTTCTGTATACCACCCCTACCTTGTCACAACACAACTGATTGGCTTAAACGCATTAAGGAAAGAAATTCCACAAATTAGCTTTTAAACAAGGCACACCTGTTAATTGAAATGCATTCCAGGTGACTACCTCATGAAGCTGCTTGAGAGAATGCAAAGCGTGTGCAAAGCTGTCATCAAGGCAAAGGGTGGCTACTTCGAATAATCTCAAATATATTTTGATTTGATTGACACTTTTTCAATTTCGACTACGATTCCATAGTTTTGATATCTTGAACAAATGTAGAAAATAGTACAAATAAAGAAAAACCCTGGAATGMGTAAGTGTCCAAACTTTTGACTGGCACTATACACTTAACAAAAATATAAAATGCAACATGCATGTATAACATTGTTGGTGTCATGTTTCATGAGCTAAAATAAATTATCCCAGAAATGTTCCATACACACCAAATATTGTGCATAAATTTCAATTTGTTCACATCCCTGTTAGTGAGCATTAATCCTTTGCCAAGATTATCCATCCACCGGATGGTGTGGCATATCAAGAAGCTGATTAAGCAGCATGATCATTACACAGGTGCACCTTGTACCGGGGACAATAAAAGGCCACTAAAATGTGCAGTTGTCACAACACAATGCCACAGATGTCCCAAGCTTTGAAGGAGCATGCAATTGGCATGCAGACTACAGGAATATCCACCAGAGCTGTTGACAGAATTGAATGTTCATTTCTCTACCATTAGCCGCCTCCAACGCCATTTTAGAGAATTTGGCAGTGCGTCCAACCGGCCTCACAGGACCTCCACATGGGGCTTCTTCACCTGCAGGATCATCTGAGACCAGCCACCCGGACAGCTGATGAAACTGTGGGTTTGCACATCTATAGAATTTCTGCACAAACTGTCAGAAACCGCCTCAGGGAAGCTCATCTGCATGCTCGCCGTCCTCACCAGGGTCTTACCAGACTGCAGTTCTGCATCCTAACAGACTTCAGTGGGCAAATGCTCACCTTCGATGGCCACTGGAACACTGGAGAAATGTGCTGTTCACAGATGAATCCTGGTTTCAACTGTACATGGCAGATGGCAGACATCGTGTAGGGCGTCGTGTGGTAGAGCGGTTTGCTGATGTCAATGTTGTGAACCGAGTGCCCCATGGTGGCGGTGGGGTTATGGTATGGGCTGGCATAAGCTACAGACAACAAACAATTGCATTTGATCAATGGCAATTTGAATGCACAGCGATACCGTGATGAGATCCTGAGGCCCATTGTTGTGCCATTCATCCACCGTCATCACCTCATGTTTCAGCATGATGATGCATAGCCCCATGTTGCAAGGATCTGTACACAATTCCTGGAAACTGAAAATCCCAGTTCCTCCATACTCACTAGACATGTCACCCATTGAGCATGTTCGGGATGCTCTGGATCAACGTATACAACAGTATGTTCCAGTTAACGCCAATATCCAGCAACTTCGAGCAGCCATAGTAGAGTGGGACAACATTCCACAGGCCATAATCAACAGCCTGATCAACTCTATGTGATAGAGATGTGTCCCACTCCGAGGCAAGTGGTGGTCACACCAGATACTGACTGGTTTTCTGATCCACACCCATACCTTTTTTAAGGTATCTGTGACCAACAGATGCATATCTGTAATCCCAATCATGTGAAATACAGATTAGGGCCCAATGAAATTATTTCAATTTACTTATTTCCTTACTATGAACTCAGTGAAATCTTTGAAATTGTTGCATGTTAAGTGTATATTTTTCAAAACAACAACAAAACAAAACCGTCTTGTGCTCTAGGTCACATTCACATACAGTAAAAGTGAGCAAGGATGTCAATCTCAAGTAAGAATATCTTCCACTGCATAAACTTGTTAGCAGGATTTCACATGGGCCAAAGCTCAGGCAGTGGGAAACTTTATTTGTAAGCATCTCCCTTTTTAGAATAGAAAAAAAGATCAAGTGACTAAATTAGCTAGGCTACTCGAAATGAGATACAAGGTACTGCAACTAAAGCCTTTATAATACCCATCTGGGTTCAAAATTAGGTCTAGAGTCAGCAAACTAGTCAGTCAGACTAGTCAGTCAGATAGCCATAGGCCAATAGCTGCCAATTTCTTCCCATCTGACATTAACTTGTTCACCCTGTTCAGACAGGCTGGGAGGCCAAAACAATGCAAGTTGTCTGGAGTCTGGCCCCAGGAACATACCAAACATGTCATCAATCCCAACTAAAATGATTGTTTCCTTGAGCTAAAAAAAACATTGTGTGAATTCATCTAGCTAGATGTAAACATCATAACATTATATGACCCGGCAGACTACTTTCTCAACTCAAGACAATTGGTACTGTAATGCCATTGTGGTTAGCCTAGTTCTCGCTGAGCCCATTGGTTGTTTCCCCTCCCTTGTTAGTCAGTACTGATTTTGCTAACCTACGTTAGCAAAATAGATAGAGGAAAGAGTTTGGTTTCCAAACTATATTAGTTAAAATATTGCAAATATTTTGCATGGAAACCTGACAGGGCCAGTCGCTGGTTGTTATCCAGGTCCAATGACAAAGCATTAGCTAGCTAGTAAGATAGCAAGCTAACTAGCTAGCATTAATTCGCAGTCACTCCACTTTATTGCATTGAAGAAGGGCCTTTGACTACACCTCGTCATGTCGTAGCTAGTTAGTCGGCTAGTAAGCTAATGTGAGCAGACATGGCTAACTTGCGCAATGTCTTGGCTTGTTAGTGAACTAACCTTAGTTATTAACTACTACTACTACTACTACTACTACTACTACTACGTTGCAGTGGTCGATAAAGTAAATATTATCGGATGAGGAGACATAGCTAACGTTAGCATGTTCATTCCTGCCCTGGCCCAACAAATCAAACCATTTCCTGTTCAATGGGAACCGGTTTACCCGTCTAATGACGGGCCTATGCTATTGCTAGCTACTTTCAGTTCCCTTGAACTGAAAGTAGATAGCTGGCTAGCATAGTAGCTATTATTGGTTAGCTAGCTAACGTTACATTCAAAACACATTACCACTCGTCGCCCTTTCGTAGAATTGTTTTGAGAAGTGTTCCAATACTCTGCTTTTGACTTTCGGTTGAAGGTGTCGGTATTTGAGCGGCTACCGGCTCCGGATCGGGGTCTGCCGCACTACCCGACTCGGGTCCGCCTCCCTCGGCCATCATGCAATAAGTGAGCCAGAGTCGTGAACGCGCGGTAGAAGAACCGCGGATGCACGAGTACCAATTCGTCTTCGTGTGGCTTTCCGGCAGGCTAGACGCTATGTCGCATATTGCTGCCTTTCATAAAATTGGTTCGCCATCTAACTCTATATAGAGAAAGAGTGTACAAAACATTAGAAACACCTTCATAATATTGAGTTGTCCCCMCCCCTTTTGCTGTCAATTCGTCTGGGCATGGACTCTACAAGATGTTGAAAGCGTTCAACAGGGATGCTGGCCCATGCTGACTCCAATGCTTCCCACAGTCGTGTCAAGTTGACTGGATTTCCTTTGGRTGGTGGACCGTTCTTGATACACATGGGAAACTTGAGTGTGAACCCCAGATGCTTTCCAGTTCTTGACACACTCAACCCGGTGTACCTGGCGTCTACTAAAATAATCCCCTTCAAAGGCACAACTTTTGTCTTGCCCATTCATTCTCTGAATGGCACACATACACAATCCGTCTCAGTTGTCTCCAGGCTCATCTACACTGATTGAAGTGAATTTATCAGATGACATCAATAAGGGATCATAGATTCACCTGGATTCGTCTGGTCAGTCTATGTCATGAAAAGAGCAGGTGTTCCTAATGGTTTGTGCACTCAGTGTAAATACCAATACCCGTTCCCACTACTTTGGCCCCAATGGATTCTACAGGCTGGAATCCCTTCTCTCAAAACCCCCTGTAGTTCTTCTGCACACAAATCCACACATTCCTTTGTCCCATGCCGTCCTGCACACTTCTCACACCTCGGAATCTCCCTCCTACATACTGCTGCAATATGACCATAAACTTGGCACCTGAAACGCCATAGTGGGTTCGAAACAAAAGCTTTCACGGGATAACTTACATACACTTTTATGACTTTATCTGGCAAACACTCTGCATCAAAACTCAGAAGGACAGACAGAGTCTCCTCAGTCTCGCACTCGCCACTGGGTCTGCGACGCACCAAACAGCGTGCATCACGGACACCGGGGATCCACAACTTCAGTTGACCCGCCTTAACATTCAACACCACCTCAGTTATCACTCCTTTCAGCAGTGCTCTGCCCCGGATAGCAAAGCAGGACACCGCTTTCATCCAGTCTCGAAACGCGCTACGTTCTCTCCCTCTGAGCAGGAGACAAGAAAATCTAGAAAAAGTCCACATCTGGATACTCTCACAGAATTGACAGAACCCAACACTTTTTTCACCCAGCCTGATACCACAAACGGATCAGCCAAAAGGCATGGAGCCACTTTCTCCACAAATTGTACGCCAGAGTCAACTCTGGCATTTTCCTGATCATTGGAGTGAGGCTTAAAAGCCTTCACCTCACCTGAAGACACAGGTTCATTTTCCTCACTTTTGTCAGGATCAATTTCAAGTTCACTATCCGTCGACTGCTCAGGCACGTAACATGCATTTTTCTCTCCTGTACTTCACCTAAAGGAGAAAGTACTCGGCTTGTATTTCGCAGCCGGATCGGGTTTGCACCACGCTCCTTTCTTTCTTTCTGCCTCGCTTCTTTTTTCCATCCGCCTATCTCGCCCGGTCTTCCGACATAATGACTCCCATCTCCGTATGGGACTTCAGAAAACATGTACAGTACCAGTCAAAAGTTTGGACACATACTCATTCCAGAGTTTTTCTTTATTTTTACTATTTTCTACATTGTAAAATAGTAGTGAAGATATCAAAACTATGAAATAACACCTATGGAATCATGTAGTAACCAAAAAAGTGTTAAAAAATCTAAATATATTTTATATTTGGCAAGAACAGCTCAAATAAGTAAAGAGAAACGACAGTCCATCATTACTTTAAAACCTGTCTAGGACTGGGGTTCCGCTAATGACAGCCAATAAATTGCAGGGCGCCAAATACAAAACAACAGAAATCTCATAAATCAAATTTCTCAAACATACAAGTATTAGGCATCATTTTAAAGATAAAATTCTTGTTAATCCAGCCACAGTGTCTGATTTCAAAAATGCTTTACAGTGAAAGCTCCACAAACGATTATGTTAGGTCACCACCAAGTCACAGATAAACCCAGCCATTTTTCCCACCAAAGAGAGGAGTCACAAAAAGCACAAATAGAGATAAAATGAATCTCTAACCTTTGATGATCTTCATCAGATGACACTCATAGGACTTCATGTTACACAATACATGGATGTTTTGTTCGGTAAAGTTCATATTTATATCCAAAAATCTTATTTTACATTGGCGTGTTAGATTCAGTAGTTGCAAAACATGCAGTGATATTGCAGAGAGCCACATGAATTCACAGAAATACTCATAATAAATGTTGATGAAAATACAGGTATTATACATTAAACTTTAGATACACTTCTCCTTAATGCAATTAATGCAACCGCTGTGTCAGATTTCAAAAAAACTTTACGGAAAAAGCATAATCTGAGAACGGAGCTCAGAGCCCAAACCAGCCAGAGAAATATCTGCCATGTTGGGTAGTCAACATTATTCATAAAGAAAATTATAAAAATTAACTTACCTTTGATGATCTTCATCAGAATGCACTCCCAGGAATCACAGTTCCACAATAAATGCTTGTTTTGTTCGATAATGTCCATCATTTATGTCCAATAGCTTCTTTTGTTAGGGCATTTGGTAAACAATCCGAAAAAGCGATCTGGTCCATTCGGACGAAACTACCTGCTTTCCAGGACACCTACAGCACCCGATGTTACAGGAAGGCCAAAAAGATCATCAAGGACAACAACCACCCGAGCCACTGCCTGTTCACCCCACTATCATCCAGAAGGCGAGGTCAGTACAGGTGCATCAAAGCTGGGACCGAGAGACTGAAAAACAGCTTCTATCTCAAGGCCATCCGACTGTTAAGTTCTGTTAAATAGCCATCAGTAGTACATTAGAGGCTGCTGCCCTATATACATAGACTTGGAATCACTGGCCACTTTAATAATGGAGCACTAGTCACTTTAATAATGTTTACATGTTTTGCATTTCTCATCGAAATATGTATATACTGTATTCTATCCTATTCTACTGTATCTAAGTCTATGCTGCTCTGACATTGCTCTCCCAATATTTATATATTTTTAATTCCATTCCTTTACTTTAGATTTGTGTGTATTGTTGTGAAATTGTTAGAAATTACTGTTAGATATTACTGYACTGTTAGAGCTAGAAACACAAGCATTTCGCTACACCCGCAATAACATTGTCACGTTCCTGACCTGTTTTCTGTTAGTTTTGTATGTTTTGTTGGTCAGGACGTGAGTTTGGGTGGGCATTTCTATGTTTTGTGTTTCTATGTTTAGGTCTATTGTAATCAGCCTTATATGGTTCTCAATCAGAGACAGGTGTTTGACGTTGTCTTCTGATTGAGAACCATATATAGGTTAGCTGTTCACACTGTTTGTTTGTGGGTGGTTGTCTCCTGTGTCTGTGTTTGTTTGCATCACACRGGACTGTTTCGTTTGTTCGTTCGGTTTATGTAGTCTGTTCCTGTTTCATGCGTTCTTCACGTTATATGTAAGTTCGTGTCCAGGTCTGTCTACATCGGTATTTTGTTTTGTAGTTTATCAAGTGTATTTCGGTTCAGTGTTCGTMGTGTCTAATAAATTCATGATGTCTACATACCTCGCTGCACATTGGTCTTCCGATCCCTCCTCTCCTCGTCTGAGGAGGAGGAATATGACGACTACSGTTACAAACATCTGCTAAACACGTGTATGTGACATACAATTTGATTAGATTTTTAATCATTTCAAACCTTGCCTACATTTGCATACGATCACGTCTCTTTATTATGCGTGGGAATATTTGGGAACAGATTTCCAAAATTAAAATCACTTGATTTCCTGGTGTCCAACAACAAAAATTTGTATAAATATTTATGATGAACGTAATCTTTTTGGTAGCTGTATGGTCCTGCCTGACAAAAATGCATACAGTTACATTTTTTTTAAATGTTGTGGCTATTGGGCAAGTGGGGTCAGAAGCTGAAAACTGTCATTAATTCCAGTCAAAGGTTCCTCTGTGGGTTTTATAAGTGTAGCCCCTACTCTTGCAATTACATTAGTCCCCCCCCCCCCCTAGATTTGCCTACAAATCCAATTAGAAGTCCAAATATGGCTCCTACAATACCATTAAATGATGGTTTATTCACCTGTATATGTACACCACAGGAGGTTTGTGGCGCGTAAATTGGGGAGGGCGAGCTCGTGGTAATGGCTGGAGTAGATTAGGTGAATGGTATCAAAGACATCAAACACATGTTTCCATGTGGTTGAAGCCATTCCATTTGCTCCGTTACAGCCAATATTATGAGCCGTCCTGCCCTCAGCAGCCTCCTCAGATGTACACGTTTTAAATGCAAAACATTTCAGATTTGTGTACTGCACTTATGACCTGTACTTAAGAATCCAATATGCACACTCTGTCTCTTATACACATCTAGATGTGTATAAGAGACAGGCTTAGCATGGCACCACCAAGCATTCCATGTCACGGACCTCTTTGAGGATCAATGAGGCAACTGGGAAGCTCCAATGAAAGGAAAGAGAATCCAGCCCTGGACTCTGACACCCTTTCCCTAGCTCTAAAACTTGCCCCCACTGTAGTATAACTTGTGCCTCCAGGATCGGTCTCTTAAGTCACCTCCTTATCATTTAGAAGTGAGCTTTGATTCTTTGCTAGTCCAATTCATCTGGCTGAATCCAGCATGAACTTCCACTGGCCCACTGAATTTCCCTTACAAAAAATATTGCCGTTTTGAAACTGCAGTAAAAGTGCAGTAACTGGTATTTTGGACGCAGTAATTGCAGAATACCTGGAGCTATACTGCCCTCTAACTGCAATCTTTTTTTTTGTAAGGGTTGTGATCAACATTGGGATGTTCTGGAGCACTCTTATCCTGTTCGAGCTGAGTTGGCACATTGCTTCTTCCAGATAATCATGTCCACAATCCTGGCTGTCTGCCCTGGAGTTGCCTTATATCTTGACTTGGTGACATTATGGTGTATGAGGAGGATGCACCTCTCCAAAATGAATTCGTACCTGAATCTTCCAGAATTGTTGTCGATAGGCCCACTCCACCATCAGTTCACCCCTCAGGCAGTTACTAGAGAAAGAGAAACCATGGAACTGGACTACTACATGTCAGGAGGCCATACAACAGCCAAAATGCTGTCTGGAAATTGCTGCCATGCATTTCCCTCATACCTATCTTGCTACCAACCATAGCTGGCCAGCCCATGTGACACCTGTTACACCTGAACTGAAACTGTGCAGTAATCCCAACTTCCCTCTAAAAACATATACTGTAGGCACCTTAGGACTCTTAAAACTTGCTTTACAGTATGTGATCATTTATGTTGGCTGGGGATTGACTGTGAGATAGTGGTCTTTGTGCACTATGCTTGATTAGCTCCATCTCCTCTGCAACTTTTTAACTGTCCATCAAAGCCAGGGATCATCTTCAAATGTTTATGTGTGTAGAACTGTGCTATGTCCCTCACAACCAACACTTCTTAGTCATAGTCTATGACCTAGCTACACTCAAATCAAATTTTATTTGTTACATGCGCCGAATACAACAGGTGTAGACATTACCGTGAAATGCTTACTTACAAGCCCATTCCCAACGAAGCAGAGTTAAAAAGTAAGAAAAATGTGCATTAACTAACCTCTATAAGTCAGGGGTTCCTAAACTTTGTCACTCGGGCCCCCTTCCTGCATTGGGGAACATACCACGTCTATATCTATGGGCACAAGCACTGTTCATGACACAAACTGTTCACACCACTTTTGTTGGTTTGAGAATTCTGCAGGTTTAAAGCTTATTTCCTGCAATTCTACACATTTTGTCATGGGTGTTGCCATTTTTTTTTTTTTTACTCCAATTTCGATCTTGTCTCATCGCTGCAACTCAGGTCGAGTCATGCGTCCTCCGAAACATGACATGCCAAACTGCGCTTCATAACAACCGCCCGCTTAACCCAAAAGCAAACCGCACCAATGTGTCAGAAGAAACACCGCCCAACTGCGGTCAGTCTGCAGACCCCATGGCCCGCCACAAGGAGTCACTAGAGTGCGATGAGCCAAGTAAAACTCCACCCGGCCAACGCTGGGCCAATTGTGCGCCGCCCTATGGGACTCCTGATCCCAGCCGGTTATGGGACTCTCGATCACAGACGGTTGTGATACAGCCTGGGATCGAACCCAGGTCTGTAGTGATGCCTCTAGCGCTGTGATGCAGTACCTTAGACCACTGTGCCACTCGGGAGGCCCAAATGCAATTGTATAAATGTTTCCATGTCTAATGTGTATTCATGTAATATTTGAGTGACAAAAAAATTACTAAAAAATCTATGCCCTTAAAAACTTAAATAAAAAACATTGACATGGGCTAGTTGATCTGGACATTTCTGACAAGTTATAGATAGCTGTCTAAAGTATGCAATGACTAACATGACAAGATGAACTGATTATGTACTGCCCGATTTACAAATTTCACCTTGTGCTTTCTACTATTACAACTTTCAAGCGTAAGTTTATAGCCGGACTGAGTTCCTTAAAAAAATATATATACTGTATGTTTATTAAAAATGTTTTTGGGGGGACCCCTAGGGGGTGTGCCGCACAGTTTGGGAACCCCTCCTCCAAGTAACCTGAGGTCACACTCACAGGTTCTGTCACTCTCCACATCTCCTGCTGGGTGTGCCCAAGCCCGTAATCAATGCCAACCACCCACAGTTAATATCAGCCAAATTATCATCCTACCCGACTTCCAAAGGAATGTAAAGAAATATGTAGGATGTGACCTGCAGGACTTTTCACAGACTTTCCTTCACAACCAGACCAACCATTCCACTACTGGAGTGTTCTTAGCATCATTCAAGCTGGGATAACATTCCAGTTAGTTAATGGGTCTCGTTGGCATGCAAGCTGCATCTGCTTACTGCCTATACTGAACTGTAGAAATGAAAACTGATCACCCCTCAGCCCTAATACACCACCAGTCATATAGGACGGATACAGCCCTTGTCGCTGCAGCTTGCCCAGAATGACCAGTTAGCTGTGCAAGCTGGTCCGGCCCCAGAACTACAACCACCACTGGCTACTGGTCCGGCCCCAGAACTACAACCACCACTGGCTACTGGTCAGGCCCCAGAACTACAACCACCACTGGCTACTGGTCAGGCCCNAACTACAACCACCACTGGCTACTGGTCAGGCCCCAGAACTACAACCACCACTGGCTACTGGTCAGGCCCCAGAACTACAACCACCACTGGCTACTTTGTCTCCTCACCCTGTTTGGGCACACTCACGTCCTGGTCACCTCAAAGACTTTGAATCAACATTGCACACTTAGATTTAGTGGGAAAAAGAGGACTGTTCATATACACTAGTAGAGTAGCTGACTGCTTTCCTGTAACTTGGTTATACTACTGTGTGCTTGTGATGTKAAAGGCTTGTAATTATATTTTGTGGGATTGTCCATTGTTGATATGCTGTAAATATGTAAATGAGGTTAGAACATGAACAGACATTGAAAAACTAGTTGGCTTGGGCTTTTCAAACACAACATATGCAGGCCCTAGATATACCAAGAGCCTTGTGAAACCCTTTCAAAAACAGAATAACACAATACAAAATTAACAAGGGCTACTTATATGCAGGTGAAGGTGTTTGAGTGTAATCATGTTGGCCATATTAGATTCAGAATAAAATTGATTTACACGAACAGTCTTTATAGGCATAAGTGTTATACACAATTCATAAAAATGCCTCTCATTTACATAATTCATATTTACAGGTGATTTAACCTCCATCAATTGTTATCATGGCAGCCATATTGGATTTGAGGCTAAATACATATTAAGATAATCTGTGAAAAAATAAATCAGTGATGCCCCCCTGATTTAATTGCAAGACTAGGGCCTAAMGTTACAAAATCCTTAGGGAACCTTGGACCTTCAAAAATGTAATTTCGATGTCGGAGCCCACTTGTTTTCCTTGGAGTCGTTCACAATAGCCACAAAATAAAAAAGCTTGTAACTTGTGCATTTCAGGCAGGACCATACAAGACTGAATGAGAGAATATTTGACCTGGAAAGTTGTCTATTGAACAAATACCAAAAACTGAAGTTATCCTTAATCCTTAACATTGATAGTTGATATTTCAGCCTATTGTATCTGTGTGTTTACAGGTCATTTCCAAGATGAATGATGATATCCTAATTTTATTTATTTAACCTTTATTTTATCAGGGAGTCATACTGAGACCAAGGTCTCTTTAACAGATGAGCCATGAATTACATACAGTAAATTACAGAAAATACACACATCAAAATATAAATACAATATGCAAGCAGAAAGAAAGAAAAACATGGTCATAAAAAACAAACACATTCATCAGTAATAAGGTGCTCAATCAGCTTTCTGAATTGTCCTAGAGGCACCGGAACATTTAATTTAAGAACATTTTGAAAATCGTTCCACAAATAAAGTGCAAGAAAACGTAAGGAATTTCCAGAGTTAGCCATCCCTGAGATGTCTAAAGTTTAGTATATTCTAGGACCGATAGGAATGTAGACTGAATAATCTGCTTTCTACCATTTAGCGAGAGGCAGGTCCTACATTGAACAAAAAGATGAACTCAAGATGCAACAATTTCAAAGATTTTACTGAGTTACAGTTCATAAAAGGAAATCAGTCAATTGAAATACATTCATTGGGCTCTAATCTATGGATTTCACATGACTGGGAATACAGATATGCATCTGTTGGTCACAGATACTCTATATATACAAAAGTATGTGGACACCCCTTCAAATTTTAGCACTTAGCTTGCGACACAGCCGTCAAGATGCCATAGACAGATAAAAGTTTGTGGACACCCCTTCAAATTAGTGGATTCGGCTATTTCAGCCACACCCGTTCCTGACAGGTGTATAAAATCGAGCACACAGCCATGCAATCTCCATAAGRAAACATTGGCAGTTGAATGGCCTTACTGAAGAGCTCAGTGACTTTCAATGTGGCAACATCATAGGATGCCACCTTTCCTCAGGCTTCACCATCTGGCAGTCCAACGGACGAGTTTGGTGGATGCCAGGAGAACGTTACCTGCCCCAATGCATAGTGCCAACTGTAAAGTTTGGTGGAGAAGGAATAATGGTCTGGGGCTGTTTTTCATGGATCGGGCTATGCCCCTTAGTTCCAGTGAAGTGAAATCTTAACGCTACAATGACATTCTAGACGATTCTGTCCATACAACTTTGTGGCAATAGTTTCTTCCAACATCTAGTGGAAAGCCTTCCCAGAAGTGTGAAGGCTGTTATAGGAGAAAAGGGGGGACCAACTCCATATTAATGTCCATCATTTTTGAATGAGATGTTGAATGAGAAGTGTCCACATACTTTCGATCATGTAGTGTACTTTTTTTTTTAAAGGTAGGGATGGATCAGAAAACCAGTCAGCATCTGGTGTGACCACCATTTACCTCATGCAGCGCGACACATTTCCTTTGCAGAGTTGATCAGGCTGTTGATTGTGGCCTTTGGAATGTTGTCCCACTCCTCTTCAATGGATGTGCAAAGTTGCAGGATATTGGCGCAAACTAGAACACGCTGTTGTACACATCGATGCAGAGCATCCCAAACATGCTCAATGGGTGACATGTCTGGTGAGTATGCAGGCAGTGGAAGAACTGGGACATTTTCAACTTCCAGGAATTGTGTACAGATCCTTGCAACATGAGGCTGTGAATTATCATGCTGAAACATGAGATGATGGCGGCGGAAGATGGCATGACAATGGGCCTTAGGATCTCGTCATGGTATCGCTGTGCATTCAAATTGCCATCGATAAAATGCAATTGTGTTTGTCCCTAGTTTATGCCTGCCCATACCATAACCCCACCACTACCATGGGGCACTCTGCTCACAATGTAGACATCAGCAAACCGCTCAAAAACGGTCTGCCATCTGCCCGGTACAGTTGATACCGGGATTCATCCGTGAAGAGCACACTTCTCCAGCATGCCAGTGGCCATCGAAGGTGTGCATTTGCCCACTGAAGTCAGTTACGGCACCGAACTGCAGTTAGGTCAAGACCCTGGTGAGGACGACGAGCATGCAGAGGAGCATCCCTGAGATGGTTTCTGAATTTGTGCAAAAATTCTTCAGTTGTGCAAACCCAGTTTCATCAGCTGTCCAGGTGGCTGGTCTCAGATGACACCGCAGGTGAAGAAGCCGGATACGTATCTCCAAATGATCTAAATCAACGTTGGAGGCAGCTTATGGTAAAGAAATTAACATTCAATTCTCTGGCAACAGCTCTGGTGGACATTCCTGCAGTCAACATGCTAAGTGCACACTCCCTCAAAACTTGAAACATCTGTGGCTTTGTGTTGTGTGACAAAACTGCACATTTTAGTGTGGCCTTTTATTGTACCTAGTACAAGGTACACCTGTGTAATGATCATGCTGTTTAATCAGCTTCTTGATATGCAACACCTGTCAGGTGGATGGATTATYTTGGCACGGGAGAAATACTCATTAAAAGGGATGTAAACAAATTTGTGCAGTTTGTTTGGGAGAAATAAGCTTTCAGTGCATATGGAACATTTCAAAGAATCTTTTATTTCAGCTCATGAAACATGGGACCAACACATGTTTGCAATTATATTTTTGTTCAGTATATTTCTATAGAAAGACATTTTTATTCTCAGCTTCTTAACTCATGAATATGCTTTTTAAAAATACAGCTATTCATGTATCCAGATATTTGTATATGTATGGCAGACAATTGACTACTCGTGTTCCAAATGTTAGCAATATCCAAGCTTGCAATATTGGGTTACATGAGCTTGTGGCCCACCCTCCCCGCCAGCCAGGCATTATTCTGCACTGTTTGAGTTAAGGGGGTGTGTCACAATATCTATCAATTGAACCACTTTTGTGATAAAATATTTGAGCCAAGAAAATAAATAAAAATCCATAACAATTTAGTCAAAACAGTCTTTATACAAAAACTTAAAAAATTTGGAGAAATAAATATTAAAAAGAACACATTGAATTTAACTATTACACACACACAGTAGTTTTCCAGCACCCAATATAGGACCTGACCTTGTMTTACATCAGACATGAAGCTGCTGATGCTGCACACGAAACTGAAAGGGGAATGATAACTGGAATTTAATCACCAGCAGTAAAACCATGTTCTTAGTTTTTATTGTAACTGCTAGTTGTCTTATGTTGCTCAGAGCATCCTCCTCTTATAGGGATAAGTTGAACTTATGTTCAATGAATTTGACTATTATGTTCACAAAACAAAAAACAGGCTCACAAATAACCAACAAGTAAACTATGACCAAACAAATGGCAGATACAGTGCTTTCAGAAAGTATTCACACCCCTTGACTTTTTCCACATTTTGTTGCATTACAGCCTGAATTTTAAATGGATGAAATTGAGATTGAGTCACTGGCCAACACACAGTACCCCATACATTCAAAGTGGAATTATATTTATATTAAAATATCTTCAGTCAATAAGTATTCAACCCCTTTATTATGGCAAGCCTAAATACGTTCAGGAGTAAAACTGTGCTTAACAAGTTGCATGGACCCCTCTGTGTGCAATAAGTGTTTAACATGATTTTCTACCTCATCTCTGTGCCCCACACATAGAGATAATTGTAAGGTCCCTCGGTCGAGCAGTGAATTTCAAACACAGATTCAACCACAAAGACCAGGGAGGTTTTCCAACGCCTCGCAAAAGAAGGGCACCTATTGGTAGATTGGTACAAATAAAAAAGCAGACATCGAATATCCCTTTGAGCATGGTGAAGTTATTAATTAACCTTTGGATGGTGTGTCAATACACCCAGTTACTACAAAGATACAAGCGTCCTACCTAACTCAGATGCCAGAGAAGAAGTAAACCGTTCAGGGATTTCACCATGAGGCCAATGGTGATTTTAAACCTGTTACAAAGTTAAATGGCTGTGATTGGAGAAAACTGAGGATTGTTGTTACGTTACAACAACTAACCTAAATGACAGAGAGAAAAGGAAGCCTGTTCAGAATAAAAAATATTCCAAAACATGCATCCTGTTTGCAATAAGGCACTAAAGTAAAACAGCAAAAAATGTGGCAAAGAAAGTAACTTAATGCCCTGAATACAAAGCATTATGTTCGAGGCAAATCCAACACATCAGAGTACCACTCTACATATTTTGAAGCATGGTGGTGGCCGCATTATGTTATGGGTATGCCTGTCATCAAGACGGACTACAGAGTTATTTTGGGGATAACAAAGAGATACAATAGAGCTAAGCACAGGCAAAATCCTAGAGGAAAACTTGTTTCAGTCTGCTTTCGTACAGACACTGGGAGACAAATTCATCTTTCAGCAGGACAATAACCTAAAATACAAGGCCAAATATACACTAGAGGTTAAGAGACTTACCCAGAAAGACTCACAGCTGTAAACACTGCCAAAGGTGATTCTAACAGGTATTGACTCTGGGGTGTGAATATTTATACATTTCATTTTCAATAAATTTGAAAACATTTCTTAAAGCATGCTTTCACTGTCATTACGGGCTATTGTGTAAAGATGGGTAGGGGGGACATTTTTAATTGAGGCTGTAACACAACAAAATGTGGAATAAGGGGTATGAATACTTTCTGAAAGCATTGTAGGTGGAATCTGAGAAGGTAAACATGATTAAAACAACATGCTCATTGACCTTTTGTATGTTTTGTTTTTGACAGTATACAACATGTCAGTTTTTCCATTATGTATGCTATCCTTTTTTTGTCATGAGTAGCTGAGGGTGAATCTTTCAAATAGTTACAATTATAAATTGAACTTGGTACTATCTCCAATTAAACTTGAAATGGACAATGACGTAAGTGAAATTAATTTAGACATCATATCTCCATTTGTCATCAAAGCCCAGGGACTTTGTTCCACTCTGTCATTTCCTATAGAAACTCCAAGTCTGCCTCTTTAAGTAAGACTACCATTTTGCCAAGTGGCAGGTTCCCTGCATTGATGAATTAGCACTCAGAAGATACCCGTTGGTAACTCCTTACTGAACATTCCATCTAGATCCAGTTCCCTGCACATTAGCTCCTCCTCAACACCCTCCAGTGCCCACTGGTGGTCAGTTAGCTCAAGAGCCTCCCATTCTGCCTAAAAAGGGGAAATAAACAACTCTCTGTCAGGTGATAATGCTGGGACCTGTAGGAATTTAATTCACCATGGAGAGTAAGTGAACGCAATCAAGAGTAGACAACTCTACCTTGAAGGCTTTGTTTGTGTCTGCAGGCATGGCCATGGCAGCACCACTCATCTGCTCCTGCATGATCCTGGACTGATCTGCACCTGTGTGGTTCACAATACACCAGCATCAACACTAATTACTTCATAATCACCTTGGCGTGACAAAACCAGGACTGTGAAGAATTGGAGGCTTGCCAGTTAAACATGGTTGAAATAATGGAGTCATGTTCCATTTATAACCAGTGCTGCTGCTATGACACTGAAGGGTTGCAAACCGGCCCATTATCTCTTCAAGGCACAGACCGCCAAGTGATTTGTTGTTTGCCCAAATCAGGTCAATTTAATAACCTTCTGTTTATTGCTTTTGATAACCAGTACTGCTGTAAGTAGGTGACAAACTATGATTCAATAATGTCACATCTAGTTTACAGAAACACAATTATCAATAACATTTGCAGGAAATACAAATCTGAATCATGAAGTTGGATGAGTGGATGAAAGGTTACCATTATCTTGTCCTAGAATTAAGGAGTACATGCTTCGCAGCCCAAACACATTCAGGAAATACCACGACGCTGAGCTCACCCTGAAAGCAGAAACGAGGGTGAGATTATAATTCATCAATGTTTACACTAGCAAAAGGACTCAGTGGAAGTATATCACATTAACTTCACAAAACTAATTTAGTAAGTATCTATTTCATCAACTAACCAGGAAGCATCAAGTGAGAGTAGCTCGATTCCTTGTTGCAACATGGGTTTGAAGCGCAGGGTGAGAGGAAAAGGAACCTTGGCTGTAAGGAACAAGAAAAGGGTTGTTGAGAAAATTGTAACTCAAATGATTTGGCTCATACAACCCCACTACCAAATATAAGTAGAATCAAGTTTTGAATTTGACATAAAACCAGTCTGTGCAAATATTGACTTAACTGCTTATAGCAAAGACACTGAATGGAAGCACTTCATTTTACACTACTGTTATTTAAATGTTGTTTCAATGTAATCATTTTACCATGCTATTTCTTAGTAAATACCTGGTTATGTATCATAAAATAAACTGCAATCGAAGCCCTCTAGTAGTGACAATCATTATCATGTTTTAATGTCACGTGTACAAGTACAGTGAAATGCCTTTCTTGCAAGCTCTAAACCCAACAATGGAGTCATCAATATCAACGTAGCCCTAAAAATAACACAAGGTAGAACAAAAACACACAACGAATAAAAATAAGAAATATGAAGAACGAGAAAGTAAAAAGGTATATACAGGGTCAGTTCCAATACCATATTTACAATGTGCAGGGATACTGGAGTGATAGAGGTAGATATGTGTAGGGGTAAGGTGACTAGGCATCAGGATATATGATAAACAGAGCAGCAGCAGCGTAAATGATGATTGTATGCGAGAGTGTGTGTGTGTGTGCGTGTGTAGAGGCAGTATAAATGTGTGTGCATGTTGTGTGTGTTGGTGTGTCAGTGTGCGTGAGAGTGTAGAGTCCTGTGAGTGTGCAAAATAAAATACAAGGGTCAACTCAGAGAGTCTGTGTAGCCTTCTGTTAGCTATTTAGCAGTCTTATGGCTCAGGGATAGATGCACCGGCACTGCTTGCTGTGCGGAAGCAAAGAGAACAGTCTATGGCTTGGGTGGCTGGAGTCTTTTCCGGGCCTTCCTTTCACACCGCCTGATAGAGGTCCTGGATGGCTGGGAGCTCGGCCCATGCCAAACCTTTTCAACCTCCAGAGGGGGAAGAGGTACTGCTGCGCTTTCTTCACGACTGTGTGTGTGTGATWGGACCATTTTAAGTMCTTAGTGATTTGGACACCGAGGAACTTGAAGCTCTCGACCTACTCCACTGTAGCCCTGTTGATGTGGTTGAGGGCATGAGGGTTGCCTACCCTCACCACCTGGGGTCGGCCGGTATGGAAGTCCAGGATCCAGTTGCAGAGGGAGGTGTTCAGTCCCAGGGTTCTAAGCTAGGTGACAAGCTTGGAGTGGACAATGGTGTTGAATGCTGAGCTGTAGTCAATGAACAGCATTCGCACATCGGTATTCCTCTTACGTAGGTGGGTAAGGGTAGTGTGGAGTGCAATTGAGATTGCGTCGTCTATGGATCTGTYTGCAAATTGGAGTGGGTCTAGGATGATGGAGTTGATGTGTGCCATAACCAGCCTTTCAAAGCACTTCAAGATTACAGATGTGAGTGCTACAGGGCGGTAGTCATTGTGGCATGAAACCTTAGAGTTCGTGGGAACAGGAATGATGGCTGTCATCTTAAGACGTGGGAATTACCGACTGGGACAAGGACAGGTTGAAAATTACTGTGAATATGCCTGCAAGCTGATCTGCGCATGCTCTGAGAACGCGCCCTGGAATACCGTCCGGCCACGCGGGCTTGCGAGTGTTGACCTGATTACAGACCTTACTCACATCTGCCTCGGAGAGCGAGATCACCGAGTCCTCTGGGTTGGTGGGGGCCCTCGCATACGGTATGCCATTGTTATTGAAGCGTGCATAAAATGCATTGTGTTCGTCTGGTAGAGAGGCATCGTTGGGCAGATCATGGCTGCGATTTCCTTTGTAATCCAGAATTGGCTGCAGCCCCTGCCACATGCGGCAGGCATCAGAGCCCGTGTAATATGATTCTACCTTATTGTTATTTTGTCCTTTTGTTCATTTGATGACTCTGCGGAGGTCGTAGYGGGATTTTTGTACTTGTTSCTGTCCTCAGCCGTAGCCTCAGGGTTGTCTGCGATAGCCCTGTCCGTGGTAGCCCTGCCCTATAGCTTAGCGCCAACCTCTGTGTTAATCCAGGGCTTTTGGTATTTTATTAGGATCCCCATTAACTGTTGCAAAAGCAGCAGCAACTCTTCCTGGGGTCCACACCAAACTTGAAATACAAAACATTAATAGACAACAGCTCAAGGACAGAAGTACATAAAAACATGTAAAAGGCACACGTATCCTACATATCAATGCATACACACAAACTATCTAGGTCAAATAGGGGAGAGGCGTTGTGCCGTGAGGTGATGCTTTATCGTTTTTAAAAAACCAGGTTTGCTGTTTATTTGAGCAATATGAGATGGAACTCATGCAATAATGGCTCTATATAATACTGTATTCTTTCTTGAATTTGGGGACTGTGAAAAGACCCCTGGTGGCATTTCTGGTGGGGTAAGCATCTGTGTCAGAGTTGTATGTAAGTTGACTATGCAAACAATTTGGGATTTTCAACACATTCATGTTTCTTATAAAAATAAGAAGTGGAGCAGTCAGTCTCTCCTCAACTCTTAGCCATGCAAGAGAGACTGGCATGCATAGTATTTATATCAGCCCTCTGATTACAATGAAGAGCAAGATGTGCCGCTCTGCTCTGGGCCAGCTGCAGCTTATCTAGGTCTTTCCTTGCAGCACTGGACCACACGACTGGACAATAATCAAGATTAGACAAAACTAGAGCCAGCAGAACTTGCTTTTTGGAGTGTGATGTCAAAAAAGCAGAGAATCTCTATTAGGCCAGACCTCTCCCCATCTTTACAACCATTGAATCTATATATTTTGACCATGATAGTTWACAATCTAAGGTAATGCCAATTGGGGAAGCAGCAAACCTTTACTGGGGGGAAGACGTTGATGATGCACTTCCTTATGAAGCAGGTGACGAAGGTGGTTTGCTCGTCGATGTTATCCAAACAACCCAGTCTCAGTGCAGTGAGCGAGCGAGGACACTACTTACTTGTGACAAACCCTGAGAAGGTCCAGTTGATCCAGCCTCCGATGAGGATCATGGGAAGTACATTGGTCACATTGCCTTTCATCATGTCTGTCAGCATGCTGGGGTCTGGACAAAGAAACAGTTCCAAACAAGCGGAGTAGTAATACATTTCTTGGTGCATTATCATTCAGAAGTAATATGCTCCTTATCATGTGTCAGGGTATAACGGCCCAATACTGTTCTATCATGGTTTGAGAATAGGATTATGTGAGAAAGTATGATGCGACTGTTATGCTCACCTGTCATTGGGGAGGGAGGAACAACCTTTCTTTTGGTATTTTTTAAGAAGCCATCTTCTTGATTATTGAAGTAAAACTTCCTCATCAAGAAAGACTGAAGAAAACGAGGTCTCTCAAAATCTGAGCGCAACTAGCCAACACCATTTWAAAAAAACACCATGTTTACCATGCTAAGAAGTAAAGATAGCGAAGTGGCTTTTTAAGGTCATTCCAACATTGATCTCACCTGTTTCGGAATGTACTTCCCATTCTCTCTGAGGATTCTGCTCCTGATAAGAACCTGGCTGAATATTGGAAAGGTATAATTCAAAACAAACTCACAGTAAGATGTGCTCACTAGCCCTTTTATGAACTGTCAATGCACAGTCTGTCTCAGGCAGGGCTCTCCAACCCTGTTCCTGGAAGGCCACGGTTCTGTAGGTTTTTGCTCCAACACTAATCTAGCACACCTGATTTTAATAATTAGTTGGTTGATAAACTTAGTCAGGTTAGTTACCACTGGGGTTGGATTGAAAACCTACAGGAGGGTAGCTCTCCAGGAACAGGGTTGGAGAACCCTGGTCGAGGACTTCATACTCCCAAGACCCTTACCTGTCTGACACCTGCTCTAATGTCAGCTTCTTGTCACTCTGAAGCAGAATGGAGACATAATGTCGAATCACCCCAACAAGGAATGTGATAAAGACGATGGGCAAGACCACCCAAAGTCTGATATTGGAGTCCAGCAGAAGCTCCGGCTCATCCATAACTAGCAAAGCGATAGACAGAACAAGTGTAAGAGTAGGCATCATATTAATAACTTCAGATATGAAAAAAATCTGGAAAATGGAACATAGCCAATATCAGCAGCAACATGTTTCGCGATAACTGGTGAATGCATTGCACAAGTATTTTGGCGTCTAATAAACTGGACAGTGCAGCTGCAATTTACTCCCGTCATCCAAGGTACCTAGCTAGTTTGCGAACAATAATCGCATTTTAGCTTGCTACTGTAGCTAATTCACTGGCACAACCGTTAGCTGTCTCATACCTGCCAGTACATTATGACTGTCAATTTGGGCGTATAGTTATATGTGAATACACAACTAGTTAACTAACTATAGCTTACTATTACAACAGAGTTGTAAAACATAGTTTACTTAATCTTTGCTCTTGCCAGTTGATAAAAACAGAGAATAGCTAACTGTTAGCTAGCTAAATGCTGCTATGTAGAACTGGCTAGTTTGCCGAGAGGCTGGGGAAGTGAAGGACGCTATCTAGCTATAACGTTAGCTAATAATACATTATTTAAATCGTTAGAAAACAAAACGCTGCAGTGTTTGATATTTATCTTACCCAAGGTAGTCCGTTTGACAAAAGACGTGTGTCGTCAGGCGATACTATGCTAATTTAAATTAATGCAGATTATTTGCTATGTCTAGCTGCATCAGCAGCCATGGTCATTAGAGAGCAAAAATGCACGGTATTAGCTTCGACAAAGCAAAGGACATTGACAATGCATTGCAACAGTGAGTGAGGGGAAACTATAGTGCCACCTGGCGTTGATGGCTGAAATATCAGTCTGAACGGCTAATCAATATATTTATATTGTCCGTTTATTTACCATAAAATATCGATGATTCACCCAATAAATGCATCTAGCTGAACAAATGATTTTCACTGGATCGATGATTGATGTCTAGCAGTGTATCAATCATACATTTTCTCGCACATCTCAGAGTCCTACTGAACAGTTCAATGACATGATTCCATTTGTTTAGTTAACTGTCGCCACCTGCTGATAGTTGGGGATAACACMATTTCCCCAAAACAGAAAATGGCCGGTCAAGAAGATCCTGTGCAGAGGGAGATCCACCAAGACTGGGCAAATCGAGAATACATTGAGGTTATCACGAGCAGTATAAAGAAAATAGCAGATTTCCTAAATTCCTTTGGTAAGTAGCTAAATAGATGGAACTTAGATAACTAGGCAGCCGCTTAAAAAAAGGCTGTCAATGCGAAGGCCTAACCCAATTCAAGTACCGGCCGCTGGGCCTGAGTCTTCTTGGTTAACGGTAACGTTAGCTAGTTTCCATCTAAAACACATAAAGTAATATATCAGCTAAAGGACTCTTACTATTATGTAACGTTATAACACGGGGTTAAGATTCATGCTTCGACCAATCGAAGAAATGTTGTAGTTAGCTAATAGTTAAGTTAGCTTGCTATCTTCTGATGGCTAAGAGACAATTTATGCTTTATCTGCGGTATGGATGGAGTGACGCAGAGGCGAAATTCAGCTCTGTACTGCATCTCATACGCCTCCGAAATGTTGTAGCAAAACGGCGCTTCGTATAGCTCCGCATTGACATGATTGTTTGAATGTAGGTGGGGGCGGGAGGTCCTGTATAAACACAAACSTACTTCCCTGACAGCTTCCTGAAACGCAAGAAGTATGAATGCCCTGACTTCTGCAGAACCTGGATTGACCATGTAGCGCCTTGATCATGCCTATACAGTTATTTCATTTTGGTACACCAGAACTACATTCATTTCCAATGGAACTTTGCGTTTGCCTTGCGGCATTGCATTGCAGTGCGTTCTGTGTGGTGCATACAAGTGTGGATTTATTGAATGTATGCGTCAAACTGTATGCGTAGACTACTTGACAGAAATGGTAGCAGAAGGTGAATGTTTTACTTTTGTTGCACACATATCCAGATGCTGCGTACCATTTTGCGCAAAACACTGTACGTGTGATCGACAGGGGTCTACAGACAGAGCCAACGGAGCAATGTCGTTTTTCGTCACAAAAGAGGAAGCTCAATGTAATACGCTCCGTCATTCGATCAAGTCTTTTCCTACATGGAAATTAAGACCCGATTTATCATTCCTTGCGAAGACTGAGAGGCAGTATTGAGTGAGTTTAGCAACGGAAGTCCAGCCATTGTCTACACAACATATTTTCCGGTGTCCCTTCTAGTATAAATACAGAAGAGATGGACATTCTACTACTTGCAAGCTTCCTTTTTTGTACTTTTTATTTTGAGATTATTGAAATTCTTTCCTCTTCAATGCTTTGCATAGGTTGGATAAGAGACGTGTATTCTCCATCGTTCCCTCTTGTAGTGTTCAGTGGACGAACTTGCCATTTTTCTGTCTTTTTCTTCTTCTCCTTCTGAGTAGTAACAGCAGTTCAAGCTCTTGTTGTTCAAGCTCTAGCAATTGCAATTCAAAAAGAGACATTTAACATTAACATTTAAGTCATTTAGCAGACGCTCTTATCCAGAGCGACTTACAAATTGGTGCATTCACCTTATGATATCCAGTGGAACAACCACTTTACAATAGTGCATCTAACTCTTTAAGGGGGGGGGGGTTAGAGGATTACTTTATCCTATCCTAGGTATTCCTTAAAGAGGTGGGGTTTCAGGTGTCTCCGGAAGGTGGTGATTGACTCCGCTGACCTGGCGTCGTGAGGGAGTTTTGTTCCACCATTGGGGTGCCAGAGCAGCGAACAGTTTTGACTGGGCTGAGCGGGAACTGTACTTCCTCAGAGGTAGGGAGGCGAGCAGCCAGAGGTGGATGAACGCAGTGCCCTTGTTTGGGTGTAGGGCCTGATCAGAGCCTGAAGGTACGGAGGTGCCGTTCCCCTCACAGCTCCGTAGGCAAGCACCATGGTCTTGTAGCGGATGCGAGCTTCAACTGGAAGCCAGTGGAGAGAGGGAGGAGCGGGGTGACGTGAGAGAACTTGGGAAAGTTGAACACCAGACGGGCTGCGGCGTTCTGGATGAGTTGTAGGGGTTTAATGGCCAGGCAGGGAGCCCAGCCAACAGCGAGTTGCAGTAATCCAGAGGGAGATGACAAGTGCCTGGTTAGGCCCTGTGCCGCTTCCTGCGTGAGGCAGGGTCGTACTCTGCGAATGTTGTAGAGCATGAACCTACAGGAACGGGTCACCACCTTGATGTTAGTTGAGACGACAGGGTGTTGTCCAGGATCACGCCAAGGTTCTTAGCACTCTGGGAGGAGGACACAATGGAGTTGTCAACCGTGATGGCGAGATCATGGAACGGGCAGTCCTTCCCGGGAGGAAGAGCAGCTCCGTCTTGCCGAGGTTCAGCTTGAGGTGGTGATCCGTCATCCACACTGATATGTCTGCCAGACATGCAGAGATGCGATTCACCACCTGGTTATCAGAGGGGGAAAGGAGAAGATTAATTGTGTGTCGTCTGCATAGCAATGATAGGAGAGACCATGTGAGGATATGACAGAGCCAAGTGACTTGGTGTATAGCGAGAATAGGAGAGGGCCTAGAACAGAGCCCTGGGGGACACCAGTGGTGAGAGCACGTGGTGCGGAGACAGATTCTCGCCACGCCACCTGGTAGGAGCGACCTGTCAGGTAGGACGCAATCCAAGCGTGGGCCGCGCCGGAGATGCCAGCTCGGAGAGGGTGGAGAGGAGGATCTGATGGTTCACAGATCAAAGGCAGCCGATAGGTCTAGAAGGATGAGAGCAGAGGAGAGAGAGTTAGCTTTAGCAGTGCGGAGCGCCTCCGTAGACACAGAGAAGAGCAGTCTCAGTTGAATGACTAGTCTTGAAACCTGACTGATTTGGATCAAGAAGGTCATTCTGAGAGAGATAGCAGGAGAGCTGGCCAAGGAACGGCACGTTCAAGAGTTTTGGAGAGAAAAGAAAGAAGGGATACTGGTCTGTAGTTGTTGACATCGGAGGGATCGAGTGTAGGTTTTTCCAGAAGGGGTGCAACTCTCGCTCTCTTGAAGACGGAAGGGACGTAGCCAGCGGTCAAGGATGAGTTGATGAGCGAGGTGAGGTAAGGGAGAAGGTCTCCGGAAATGGTCTGGAGAAGGAGGAGGAGATAGGGTCAAGCGGGCAGGTTGTTGGCGGCCGGCCGTCACAAGACGCGAGATTTCATCTGGAGAGAGAGGGGAGAAAGAGGTCAAAAGCACAGGGTAGGGCAGTGTGAGCAGAACCAGCGGTGTCGTTTGACTTAGCAAACGAGGATCGGATGTCGTCGACCTTTCTTTTCAAAATGGTTGACGAAGTCATCAGCAGAGAGGGAGGACATGTTTGCTTCTGTGGCTAAAAAGTAGTGTTGTAGAGCATAGAACACCAGACTGGCCTGACATGTAGCTAGCATTTGTAAACAGACATAACACCAGATCCGAAATGTAAAATGTTGTTGCTAGCTGGTCAAAAAGAGAGCCTCTGCCCCGCTCTCTTGGTAAGCTACTCTGGCTTATTCCACCCCCTGAGTCAATACATGTTAGAATCACCTTTTGCTGTGATTACAGCTGAGTGTTTCTGGGTAAGTCTCTAAGAGCTTTCCACAACTGGATTGTACCATATCTGCACAATATTCGTTTTACATTTCTTCAAGCTCTGTCAAGTTGACTGTTGATCATTGCCAGACAGCCATTTAAGTCTTACCATAGATTTTGAAGCAGGTTTAAATCAAAACTGTAACTCGGCCACTCAGGAACATTCAATGTCATCTTGGTAAGTAACCCCAGTGTATGTTTGGTCTTGCATTTTAGGTTATTGTCCTGCTGAAAGATGAATTTGTCTCCCAATGTCTGTACGAAGCAGACTGAGACAAGTTTTCCTCTAGGACTTTGCCTGTGCTTAGCACTTCATTTTATCTTAAAAAACACCCTAGTCCTTGCTGATGACAAGCATACCCATAACATGATGCAGCCGCTACCATGCTTGAAAATATGAAGAGTGGTACTCAGTGATGTGTTGGATTTGCCCCAAACATAAGACTTTGTATTCAGGATAAAAATGTAATTGTTTTGCCACATTTTTTTGCAGTATTACTTTAGTGCCTTATTGCAAACAGGATGCATGTTTTGGAATATTTTTATTCTATACAGGCTTCCTTTTCACTGTCATTTAGGTTAGTATTGTGGAGTAACTACAATGTTTATMTATCCTCAGTTCTATCAGACATTTAAATTTGTAATGGGTTTAAAATCACCATTGGCCTCATCTCAGAGCGTTTTCCTTCCTCTTCGGAAACTCCGTTAGGAAGGACGCCTGTAGCTTTGTAATGAGTGGGTGTATTGATACATCATCCAAAGTGTAATTAATAACTTCACCATGCTCAAAGAGATATTCATTGTCTGCTTTTTTTTATTGTTTACCCATCTACCAATAGTTGCCCTTCTTTGCGAGTAATTGGAAATCCATCYTGGTCTTTGTAGTTGAATCTGTGCATGAAATGCACTGCTCGACTGAGGGACCTTAGCAAACTGTACTCCACACATACAATTATCTGTTATTAACTTTGATGTGATCATAAAGGTAAATATGTCCACCTTACTGTGTATTTACTTTCCTTCAGATATGTCCTGCCGGTCTCGTTTGGCCACCCTAAATGAAAAGCTGACAGCGTTAGAGAGGAGAATTGAGTACATTGAAGCAAGGGTAAGTGTCATAATGGTCACTAATTCTATGGTGTAAATAAATGTAATGTTTCCAGTTTACACTCCCTGTACAGTACTGGAAGTCATATTGTGTTCTCTAAACTTTGCTCTCTGTTTAGGTCACAAAAGGAGAGACCTTGACCTAAACCAAGATAGTATGTTGGACTGGGTGCTGCAGTTTGGCTGAGGATAGAATACTACATTTGTGACCAATTCCATTTTTGCCCTTTTTTTTTTACTACGCATTTTATTTTTTAAACAATTTTATGGTTCTGTGGGACCGCCAAAAAAATAGCTTTTTCATACTGTGTGTATTTTACGACTATAGCTACTGGATGGTGATGGTAATACCACAGCATCTCCCACAATGTTATAATCGAGACTCAGTTAATGCTATCTTGTATTTATGTTATCATGGGCCAACATAACTTGTTCATTGATTTGATTTGCACAAATACATGAACTTCCTAACAGGGGAAAGTTTTTTTTTTAGACACTTTGTAACCAGGTTAAATCAAAAGTGATTATGTGAATGAGTGTCCCACCCCTATGGAGATTTCACAGCACATGCATTGCAGAAATATCCTTCCCATTAGGCTGAACCAGGATGATCTGAACCACAGGAAGAGGAAGTGCCAAAATGAATAGTTAGCTCTTTTACTGTGGTCATTATGCTTATCCATATATTTCACTGCTTGTAATAATTGTTTTACTCTAGTGTTAACATGTAATAACCTGTTTCAAAAGTAAGTTATCATTGTGTTTTTTTGGAGAAGGGCTTGGAAGGTGTTTGGTTCAAGGGAAGCATGCATAAATGCCAGGTTGAAGGTGTTCCTGGAATATAATATAGGCTGGGTGTGGTGTCAAGACCAGCTTGTATTTGCTCATAGTGAGTCCATACACACATTTGCCACTATAGCCTCTGGTCGCTGCCCTCAGCCATAAAGTAGTGTTCTGCTCTCCATGCCAAAGGAACTGATCAGCAAACCTCTCCTCTAATGGTCAAAATGTGTTTACTTTTTACTGAGCACTACATTACATGATGTAAATACAAACATGAAATGTGTTAGAGTAATTTTACCCTCGTAGAACWTAGACAGCAGCTAGAGGTCTGTGTATGGAGGTTCTGAGTACTGTTGTTTTTCTGTTCTACTTGATAATTATTGCACCTACCTGGTGTCTCAGCTCTACCAGTCCGTGATGGGAAGAATGGAAGTATATATTTTTTTATTTTCATATACTARCGGGCCACCAGACTACAGAAACTATAGCAATGGAACTGAAGTAACGGAATAGCAATACCTATAACATTAGCAATGGGAATATGGCATGGAGAGAGAGAAAAAAGTAATTCGCTGCTTTGATTTAAAAACATAAACAACAAAGTGGAACTCTTAAAAAGAGTGCAACCCTCACTCTCCTAATATAAAGTTGAACCCTCTCCACCCATATCCTCTTCCCTTTTTTCCCCTTCTCTCGTCTCCTCACTGCTCTTCCCTTCCTTTCCCTAAAATTGTCTCTCCTTTCTCTTCTCCTGAAAAGTAAAAAATAGTGTCAGTGGTGAATATTTTAGACCTACCCCCTATGCACTTGTGGAGATGTCAAATCACATTTTATTGGTCACRTTCACATATTTAGCAGATGTTAATGCGAGTGTAGTGAAATGCTTGTGCTTCTAGTTACGACCGTGCAGTAATATCTAACAAGTAATCTAACAATTTCACAACTACCTTATACACACAAGTGTAAGGAATTAATAAGAATATGTACATATAAATGTATGGATGAGCGATGGCCGAACGGCATAGGCAAGATGCAGTAGATGGTATAGAGTACAGTATATACATATGAGATGAGTAATGTAGGGTATGTAAACATTATATAAAATGGCATTGTTTAAAGTGACTAGTGATACATTTATTACATCCAGTTTTTAATTATTAAAGTGGCTAGAGATTTGAGTCAGTATGTTGGCAGCAGCCACTCAATGTTAGTGATTGCTGTTTAATAGTCTGATGGCCTTGAGATAGAAGCTGTTTTTCAGTCTTGGTCCCAGCTTTGATGCACCTGTACTGACCTTTCCTTCTGGATGATAGCGGGGTAAACGGGCAGTGGCTGGGGTGGTTGTTGTCCTTGATGATCTTTTTGGCCTTCCTGTGTCATCGGGTGCTGTAGGTGTCTTGGAGGGCAGGTAGTTTTCCCCCGTGATGCGTTGTGCAGACTTCACCACCCTCTGGAGAGCCTTGTGGTTGTGGGCGGAGCAGTTGCTGTACCAGGCGGTGATACAGCCCGACAGGATGCTCTCAATTGTGCATCTGTAAAAGTTTGTGAGGGTTTTTGGTGACAAGACAAATTTCCTCAGCCTCCTGAGGTTGAAGAGGCGCTATTGCGCCTTCTTCACCACGCTGTCTGTGTGGGTGGACCATTTCAGTTTGTCCGTGATGTGTACACCGAGGAACTTAAAACTTTCCACCTTCACTACTGTCCCGTCGATTTGGATAGGCAGAAGTATTATGACAATGGCTGATACAACCCTAACCCGTGTTTGATTAGTGTGTAGTCCTAGATGTTTTTTTATCTGCTGTGTTTAGTGGTGTTTTGGATGTTAGGATGTGTTAACTCCCACTGAGTAAACACTTGTTCCCAGCATCTGGGTTTTGTGCTTTTCTCATGGGCCTCCTGTTATGTGAGAGACAAACCACACAACAAATACAAAGGATTTTGAGACTTTTCTTTGTCAGAGGCCATATTGTAGAATGGAAATGTTAAATGTACTGTAGAGGATCATAGAAAATATTTATTTTGAGTATTCTGGAATAATCTTGTCTACAGTATGGGCTGGTTTCCCGGACTCAGATTACACCTTGTCCTGGACAAAAAAAGTCATGCTCAATTTAAATTCAATATAAAAAAAACATTTTTGTCCAGGACTAGACTTAAGACAGGAGAGGAAGAAGGGGAGATGGAATATACAGTATTTAGCTTAGCTACACACATGCTAGGGTGTGTGTGGAGGGGCAGGCATTCCCCCTAGCATGCTTGTACCTAAGCTAAATACTGTTAAGTTAAAGCCTTATTAAAAAATGGATTCAATAAAAATAGCCCATAATGACAAAGTGAAAACAGGTTTAGAATTCTTAGCAAATTTATTAAAAAATAAATAAAAAATATTGTATTTGCATAAGTATTCAGACCCTTTGCTATAAGACTCGAAATTGAGCTCAGGTGCATACTGTTTACATTGATCATCCTTGATCTTTCTACAACTTGATTGGAGTCCACCTGTGGTAAATTCAATTGATTGTACATGATTTGGAAAGGCACACACCTGTCTATATAAGTTCCCACAGTTGACAGTACATGTCAGAGCAAAAACCAAGCCATGAGGTCAAAGGAATTGTCCGTAGAGCTCAGAGATGACAGGATTGTGTAGAGGCACAGATCTGGGGAACGGTACCAAAAAATGTCTGCGGCATTGAAGGTCCCCAAAAACACAGTGACCTCCATCATTCTTAAATGGAAGAAGTTTGAACCACCAAGACTCCTAGAGCTGGCCACCAGGCCAAACTGAGCAATCGGGGGAGAAGGGCCTTGGTCAGGGAGGTGACCAAGAACCCGATGGTCACTCTGACAGCGCTTCAGAGTTCCTCTGTGGAGATGGGAGAACCTTCCAGAAGGACAACCATCTCTGCAGCACTCCACCAATCATGCCTTTATGGTAGAGTGGCCAGATGGAAGCCACTCCTCTGTAAAAAGGCACATGACAGCCCGCTTGGAGTTTGTCAAAAGGCACATGGAGAACTCTGACCATGAGAAACAAGATTCTCTTGTCTGATTAAACCAATATTGAACTCTGGCCAACTGTCATGTCTGGAGGAAACCTGGCACCATCCCTACGGTGAAGCATGGTGGTGGCAGCATCATGCTGTGGGGTTGTTTTTCAGCAGCAGGGACTGGGAGACTAGTCAGGATCAAGGGAAAGATGAACGGTGCAAAGTACAGAGAGATCCTTGATGAAAACCTGCTTCAGAGCACTCAGGACTTCGGACTAGGGCGAAGTTTCACCCTCGAACAGGGCAACGACCCTAAGCACACAGCCAAGACAACACAGGAGTGGCTTCGGGACAAGTCTCTGAATGTCCTTGAGTGGCCCAGCCAGAGCCCGGACTTGAACCCGATCAAACATCTCTGGAGACCTGAAAATAGCTGTGCAGCGACGCTCCCCATCCAACCTGACAGAGCTTGATAGGATCTGCAGAGAAGAATGGGAGAAACTCCCCAAATACAGGTGTGCCAAGCTTGTAGAGTCATACCCAAGAAGACTCAAGGCTGTAAATGCTGCCAAAGGTGCTTCAACAAAATACTGAGTAAAGGGTCTGAATACTTATGCTAAGTTTTGTATTTTTTATAAATTTCAAAAACTTGTTTTTGCTTTGTCATTATGGGTGTGTGTGTAAACTTTTTTGTTTTTAATCCATTTTAGAATAAGGCTGTAACAAAATGTGTAAAGAGGTCTCAATACTTCCTGAATGCACTACATCAGATAAGACAAGCTGACTATGGCCCCTAGGCAAATAAATACTATTGCAGCATAAACACTGGAGACTGGGACAGGGGGAGCGAGAGAATGTGGCCCCGTYCAACGCCACCGGAGTGCAACAAGCCAGGGACAGCCCCCATAATAGTCAGTGGTATGGAATCCCAGTTGAGAGTGGGAATCAGCATCCTGTCCAGGGGGTACAGGCTACTTGTACTTCAAGCTGCCTTATGTGACAGAAACAGGAGATAAGCTTCTACCCATATGGGCCATTCATGGTCAGACAAGGATTATTTGTCCAATGCTTGGCTACGTAACGTTACTTACTTTAATTTACAAGACTGAAACCAAGTCTGATTCTTCCACATAAAAGAGCTCTGTAGGAGACAGCCCTGTAGCCATGTTTTCTTAAATATTGGGGAAACAAGGATTCCTGCATCTTGTGGTTCTCTTCTGTTGTCCCTTTCTAAACACATACCTCAAAGAAATAGAGAATGAAACAAATKTTATCCTCTGTTATCCTTTATACCACGATATACGCTTGCTCTTATTCCAGAAAGCACACCACATATACCCTAGCATAATGTGGCTGAGTGATGAAGAGAAATGTAAAGTTTTTTTTGTCTATTGTGTATTTCCATTTGTGGAAAATTTTGTTAAAGCCTGGAATTTTTTCTTTTTTAAATATTTAGCTTCAATGTGGTAAATGGCACGTGTGTACATAAACTCAGCAAAAATAGAAAMGTCCTCTCACTGTCAACTGCATTTATTTTCAACAAACTTAACATCTGTAAATATTTGTATGAACATAAGATTCAACAACTGAGACATAAACTGAACAAGTTCCACAGACATGTAACTAACATAAGTGGAATAATGTGTCCCTGAACAAAGGGGGGGGTCAACATCAAARGTATCAGTCRGKATCTGGTGTGGCCACCAGCTGCATTAAGTACTGCAGTGSATCTCCCCCTCATGGACTGCACCAGATTTGCCAGTTCTTGCTGTGAGATGTTACCCCACTCTTTCACCAAGGCACTTGCAAGTTCCCGGACATTTCTGGGGGGAATGTCCCTAGCCCTCACCCTCCGATCCAACAGGTCCCAGACGTGCTCAATGGGATTGAGATCCGGTCTCTTCGCTGGCTATGGCAGAACACTGACATTCCTGTCTTACAGGAAATCACGCACAGAACGAGCAGTATGGCTGGTGGCATTGTCATGCTGGAGGGTCATGTCAGGATGAGCCTGCAGGAAGGGTAACACATCGAGGAGGATGTCTTCCCTGTAACGCACAGCGTTGAGATTGACTGCAATGACAACAAGCTCAGTCCAATGATGCTGTGACCCTGCACCTCCAAATCGATCCTGCTCCAGAGTACAGGCCTCGGCGTAACGCTCATTCCTTCGACGATAAACACGAATCCGACCATCACCCCTGGTGAGACAAAACCGTGACTCGTCAGTGAAGAGCACTTTTTGGCAGTCCTGTCTGGTCCAGCGACGGTGGGTTTGTGCCCATAGGCGACGTTGTTGCCGGTGATGTCTGGTAAGGACCTGCATTACAACAGGCCTACAATCCCTCAGTCCAGCCTTTCTCAGCCTATTACGGACAGTCTGAGCACTGATGGAGGGATTGTGCGTTCCTGGTGTAACTTGGGCAGTTGTTGCCATCCTGTACCTGTAACGCAGGTGTGATGTTCAGATGTACCGATCCTGTGCAGGTGTTGTTACACGTGGTCTGCCACTGCGAGGATGATCCGCTGTCCGGCCTGTCTCCCTGTAGCGCTGTCTTAGGGAGTCTCACAGTACGGACATTGCAATTTATTGCCCTGGCCACATCTGCAGTTCTCATGCCTCCTTGTAGCATGCCTAAGGCACATTCACACAGATGAGCAGGGACCCTGGGCATCTTTCTTTTGGTGTTTTTCAGTCAGTAGAAAGGCCTCTTTAGTGTCCTAAGTTTTCATAACTGTGACATTAATTGCCTACCGCCTGTAAGCTGTTAGTATCTTAACGACCGTTCCACAGGTGCATGTTCATTAATTGTTTATGGTTCACAAACATGGGAAACCCTTTACAATGAAGATCTGTAAAGTTATTTGGATTTTTACGAATTATCTTTGAAAGACAGGGTCCTGAAAAATGGACGTTTCTTTTTTTGCGTTTAGAGTTTAGATTGTGTATAGGCTTGTCTCCCATATGAATCTTCTCTTTGTACCAGACTGGGTTCAAATGCCTAATGTTAATTTTTTTCAGAATTTGTTGTATGTATGTGTATATACACTGTGTGTATATTATTTTCCTGCTCCAGTGATATAATTATTGTTTGGATAACCTTATTTACTATTGTGTATTGATGTTTACCTTACATTTTTTCACTCTTTATGCGATGCGCAATGCAGGAGTATACTGTTAGAATAATTATCATTTAATTACCATCGTGAATTATTGTAATGTTTGTGTCAATTAATCCCAGAAGCGATGGGTTGCCAATTGGCGATTTGACACGAAAATAACATTTCATTCATACACTTCTCAAACTCTCTTCTCCTTCTCTTATCTCTCCCTTCCTGACAGGCATCCCCTCCTCCCAATATCAGTCAATCATAATCACCTTCATTGTGCATCGTTGTAAACATTAGCTTCATTACCGTTTGTGTTTCCCTCTTATCACTCGCATGTTTATCCTTGCCCTAGTGGCTTTATAAATACATTTGACAGGCGTAGGGTTCCATCATAGGGAACATACTTGAGTTCCCAGTGCACATTTTTTTCACGATGCGAGATTTGATAAATTAAACAAATGACACAAATTAGAATAGCAGTTAATCTCTATAGCCTTTTTGCCGGATAATCTAAAATCGATTAATAGCACACACGTATGTCTACTTCACTAACGTTAGCTAGCTATATAACGCCTTAGTCAACGCAAAGGCGTTAGTTAGCTAGTTTACTAATGACCTAGATTAATATCTCTCCTTGATTAAATTCGAACTCTACATTCTGTCCAGACGCTTTATACTTTTTGTTTACAACAAATGTGTTCCTTTTCTCCTGTTTATAAATATGATACTATTCCTGATTTCAGGCAACGCAACTCTAGCTACGTCGGCGCAAATCGAGCAGACGGTACTATGACGTCACTTTGACCAATTCGATATCCCTTCTTGCCATGACCGAATTAACGTAGTAGGTTAGGATAATTAGTTTAGATAAGGATTTTGACAAACTGTATCCCATCTAACCATTACCCATTCCTTTGGATTTACAACAGTAGCTAGCTATCTAACGTTAGCTGTATGCTGGCACAAAACTAAAGAAGGAAGCAGAGGGAAATATATTTTGAGACATTTTTCTTTGTAATGTTATAAAACAGGCCACGAAAGCCAGGCCTTGATACTTTATTTAACTGGTAAGTATTCAACTTACTCTTTTTACATTACTATCAACTGCTAGTAAATCTGTTCTAGCAAGATAATCCTTGACTGTTCATTCCTCTCACCTAGCTAACGTTATTTTTAATCGGTTTACTTGGCAAAGACCTAGCTAGCTAAAATAACAGTTAGTTAGACATGTAATTTAACCAGCTAACTAGTTGAATAGCTAGGTAAGTACTAGCCGAGACTTGTGTCGCTTGCTACATCCATAGCTAGCTAGATAGCCAAGTTAGCCAGCTAGTAGTTAGCATTGTTTTTAAGCAGTAACGTTAGTAGTAAATTAGTGTTTAACTTTTTGTTGGCATTTCAACAAGTTTAGTAATTGATGCAACATTTATTTTGCATCCCTACAGTTCATTTGTAAGCCTGGCTGTTGTTGTTCAGCAGTGAAACATGGGGGCTGACAAGAGGTGAGAATTTCTCCGACCTTTATGCTTGACTCAGGAGTAAAGATTGCCAGAGGATACCGACCCTACCATTACGTTTGTTTAGACTGAGCTGCATTGGGGTCGGAACGCAATCATAGTTACAGTAAGGCACCATGCACAGTGTAAGGCACCATGCACAGTGTGAGATATGGATCGGAAAACGTACCTCAATGCAGGGGTGGGATATGCTACTGTACTCAGTTGTACCTTTATCCACACTGCTCCATTGAGAAGATTGAAATACTGCCAGTTTTAACTGTACAATTAGGAGTACTGTGGCATGTCCCGTCCCTGCATTGAGGTACATTTTCCGACCCATATTTCACGCCGGCTCCATGGTTTCTTAATGTAATTATAGCTTATGGTTACATGCACACAATGATGTGATTATTGTGGATAGTCAGGTTAATACACTGAACTGCAACATGTAAAATGTTGGTTTCATGAGCTGAAATAAAAGATCCCAATTCACCTTTGCCAAGATTATTCATCCACCGGACAGGTGTGGCATGTCAAGAAGCTGATTAAACGACATGATCATTACACAGGTGGGCCTTGTGCTGGGGACAATAAAAGGCCACTCTAAAATGTGCAGTTTTGTCACAACACAGTGCCACAGATATCTCAAGTTTTGAGGGAGCATACAATTGGCATGCTGACTGCAGGAGTTTCCACCAAAGCTCTTGTCAGATAATTGAATGTTAATTTCTCTACCATAAGTTGCCTCCAACGTTGTTTTAGAGAATGTGACAGTATGTCCAACCGGCTTCACAACCGCAGACCATGTGTATGGCGTAGTGTGGGCGAGCGGTTTGCTGATGTTAACGGAGTGCCCCGTGGTGGTGGGGTTATGGTATGGGCAGGCATAGGCTACGGACAGCAAACACAATTGCATTTTATCAATGGCAATTTGAATGCACAGAAATACTGTGATGAGATCCAGAGGCCCGTTTTTTAAAAAGTTATCTTTGACCAACAGATGCATATCTCTATTAAGTCATGTAAAATTCATAGATTAGGACCTAATGMATTTATTTCAATTGACTGATTTCTTCATATGAACTGTAGCATGTTGCGTTTATATTTTTGTTCAGTATATAATTTGTCATTTAAAACATTTACATGCAGTGCCAGAGGAACGATTTCCCAAATAATCCTGTTTACATGGACACATCTGAAGTCAGGCTACTGATGGAACTTTTGATAAATGCAGAAAATCCGCAAACAAAATAAATGTTCTACTACGGTGACTGTTATTTTTGCAAAGACAATTTGATTCTGAGTTCAGACATATAAAGTTTGTATGTGTAAACTATATATAAGATGCATATTTAACTCACGCATAAGAGGGAGGCTTGCGCTACCCGGTGCTGGCACGTGCTCAGATCAAATACACAGGTGGAACGCCAATTTAAGCTGTTTACATTAACTAATAATTTGAGATTGCTCAGAAAACCAGGTGTTTTAATTGGCGTATGCTGACTTCGATTATGATCTTATGCCGATTTAAGATAAACAAAGTACGGTGTTTACATGACTAGTGCCATACTCTGTAGTGTGCATGTAAACGTGCGCTATGATTGTGTTCCGACCCCAGTGCAGCTCAGTGTAAACAAGTGTAACGGTAGGGTCGTTATCTTCTGGCAAAAGCAAAGAGTGTAGGAAAAGAAAAAGGTGATGTGTGGTAGCTACCCCCTGAATGTCTGGATGCAATGCACTCTTCTGACAAACATAGGATTTTCTAGGAATGCATTACCCCATTCATAGATGCAAAGTACCTTTAGCGCCTATTGACAATAGTGTCTTCTGTCCGGGGGTGATTTGTTAAAGGTGCAATATGCAGAAAGGCTCTGCCATTTCCTGGTTGCTAAAATTCGATTAGTTCGCCTAATTACAGTTTGTGACAAAAGAGGCAATGTATAATAATTGTACAATCTAAACCGCTGTGAAATATCTTTAAAATAACAAAAAATATTGTATTTTCAGCTGGTGTACAAAATCGAAAGTAAAAGATGCAAAAACAAAACATAAGAACAGGAAGCATAGACATAGCACGCACAGAACATATCTATCGCTTCTTAGACTTGCTTTCAATGAGACTGACATATCTATAACTCATTGTGAATTCGGTCTGGTCGCCCACAAAATGTTACATATTGCAGCTTTAAGAGGCCTGACGCTAATTCTGTACATTAAAACGCATCGCTTGCAGTATGGTTTTGGAAACATAAGGCAAGTATCTTTCATATCAGCAAGAAATCAAAGGTTAAATTGCCACACACATTTTATAGGGTTAGGGTTCCCACACGGCCATATTTCCATGTTACAGGGCTTGTAAATAGATGGAAGACAGAGGCGTACCTGTGCTAATTAGCTACCTGCGTCTACGAACACCTGTGTTGTCACTGGAAAAATAGTTTCTGCAATTGTATTAAAACAGTGAACAGTAAGTGAATATTTAGCATTTGTCAAATTATTTTGGTATGAAAGTACAGAGCTTTATTTTGCTAGAACCGTACTGCAATTGAGAATCGATTCACGTTTAGTTGGAGTATTTGGCAGTTTTGGCTTCCAGAGCCAATTCACCTCTAAACAGAACATGTAAGGTCCTTGGACTATAAGGAGTAACGTTTGGCTCCTTTAGTCCATTATTGAGCTAGGAATGCATTAGCTGAATATGTCATGTGAATAATGTTACCTTGTGTGTTTATGTTCTGAGGTTTGGCCGAAGTGAGCGTAGTGGGAGGTATGCGTCAGACTGGGGGCGAGATGATCCAGAGTGGCGTGAAAGACGGGACAGAGAGCCAGATAGGGATTATGACCAGCGCTGGAGTGACGAGAGACACACTGACCGTTTTGATGAGCGCAGAGACCGAGACGGCCCTGAGGTGAGACTCGAGGAATCAAGTTACGGTCATGGGGATCTCATTGACCTTGGGCATGCATTCATCAAAAACATGTTCTGTACTGGGCTGTTTGCAATGAAGAGCTGTTGTTCTCTGATGTAATGTTGCTTGCCCTCTTCAGTTAACAACTGTGTTCTTCTTGTAGAGAAGGCGAAAGCGCCACAACAGTGACAGGTCTGAAGATGGCTATCAGTCTGATGGTGATTATCAAGAGCAGGATTATAAGATGGAGCTGGGGCAGGAGGAGAGCAAGACCATCATGCTCAGGGGCCTGTCCCTCTACGTCACAGAGGAAGCTGTAGGTCCTCTTTATTCCTAACTACATGTTGATATAACTACTGATAATACATGCTTCACAGAGCTGCCGTATAGAGGCTAGCATGCCATATGCAGTATTGATGTGTATAATAGGARACATACATTGTGGATTGTGACCTCTCTTGAATATAGTAAACCGTGGCCCACTGAATGTTCCCCTCCTGTGTTTCAGATCCAGGCTGCTCTTGAGCAGCTGCAGGGACCCCAGCCTGTGGACATCCGGCTGATGAAGAAGAGGACAGGTGAGAGTTGTTGTCTGGAGCCTCAGGTTGATTCGGCTCCACACACACTACCACCCCACACACGCCACCTTGCCTCCAATATCAATCATATTTGCCATAGCAAAGGAACCTTCACCACACCTACACCAGTGGGTCTTTTGTTTTGTGGATTGTTTTTATTTGTAGATGAGATTGAGACCATAAGGGTATCCTTCGAAGCAAGCTAGATCTACTCAGGGTTTTTATAAAGCTGACCAGCTTCAGTTTGCTTCACATTCCAGCTCAGTCTTCATCCGTACTACGACAGTGGATATTGCTTGTCCGTCTGACGCGAACTCTAGCAGGCTTGTAACTGTGTGTGCATGTCGCACATGGCTACAAACTTTTCATTGAGACGATGCTGAAGCATCAATCCATGGGTGAGTCAGTGCCACATTTTCATTTGTGCCGAACTCAAAAAATCTTGCAAATTCAGCAGGCTATGGTGTGAAATATACTTTTAGAAGTGCCATCTTTATTTTATTACTTATCATTAATGCTGTCTTTGGTGTGCTTATCAATGCACAAGCACCCTTTTTCCTCACTCATATCGATATTTTTTATTTATTAAGTCATACAAATGTTTTACATTGCGTGAAGTTTAAAATGCATTCTGTCATAAAAAAATGTGTAATGTGATATTTTAACACAAAAAAAAWTTGATTAATAAAATATTGACTCCGTCGTCTTCCTAATGAAGGGGATGATGAAGCAATCTTTGCAAGAGGGAATCTGATTTCACTGGTCCTCAACTCTCTGCTCTGTCATTTCATTCAGGGTAAGTGGAGTTAGCCTGCCCCGGAGCAGGTTAGTTCTGAAGGATTCGTTGCCATAGTAATTTACCTTGCTAAAAGGTGAGCCATTTTCGTGTGACTGGTTATCCCAAGTTGAACTCCGAGTTGACCAAAGTTACCTCGCTAACTCCTCAAATGTGCTTCGTAGGATACCCCTTTGGTAAGTGGGTGTACTTGTCTCTGTTTTTTTTTTAAACACTTCACATTTTATCGTATCATCTTTGCGTGGCAATCATTCAAGTGCGGTCCAAGCACTGTCATCTGAAGGCTTTCATGCTATGGCAAAGGTTACCCCTCCCCTACCCTCTTCAAAATATATCTCCCACTGTTTCACTTGTAATGGGTTGTGAAGCAGACTGTGACAGAGTTTGAATGTTGTGCCAAAGCACTCTGACTAACACAACTCCCGTCTATATTTGAATGCTGTCTCTAGGTATAAGCAGAGGTTTCGCCTTCGTGGAGTTTTATCACTTGCAAGATGCTACCCGATGGATGGAGACCAATCAGGTTGCTTCAACAATCGCCAAGTCTAGATTTTGTCTTGGAGATCAGAGCCCAAAATAACAAACAGATGTCTTGAGAGACTGACCTTTGAGAAATTTGCTGTATAAGTGACCATTTGCTGAGAGCTGAGGGTCCTGCATAGACAAAGGACAGCACCAACGCTTTTGCTATATGAATCTGATTTCTTTCTTTAAGTTGTCTTTATAATATAATGAACTAGATGGATTATTCTAACAGAAATTCTAGTTTAAACAGGTTAGACAGAAAAAAATTGTCTATACAATAATTCCTGTACAATAAAAATGTGCAAGATTAGCATTGGACCCTCTGAAGCTCACCATACAAAATGTCAACTTATACATTTTTAACATTTGGAATGAAGACTGGATTTAAGCAATCAAAAGAGGAGGTAGCTCATTTTGTGTGTGCTGTTGTGTAGCTAAATAAGTGTATATTTTAAGAAAATAAGAATTTTACTTTGAGAGTTTAGGCGCTCTTTGGTTCTGGGTGTCTCACATAGCCATGTTTTGATATGGCTGCCCCCAGGGCAGGGTTCCACATAGCACACTTTGCTCCAGCTCAGTCTCTTGGCCCATTACACATCCTCCACCTTTCAAACCGAAGACGAGGGAATGGGCCAAGGACGGGCTGGTAGCACTCCGGTCCGACACACTGCTAGAATCCTACCCAGCACATGCACTTCTCTCATCTCTTCTCTCTTCTCTCTCTCTCTCTGTCTCTCTCTGTGTGTGTCTCTGTCTGATCTACTCACCCCTGTGTTCTCTGAGGGGTTGTACCTAAGCGAGTGTGACCCTAGCAACTCTTTCCCTTCCCGGCTGTGCTCGCTCATGGGGTGTGATAGTATGAGAATCTCACCTGACTGTGTGGCTAGGAGTTGAGGAAGCAAAAATAACTGGTGGCTTTTGATCTTACAGAATAAGCTGATGATCCAGGGAAAGTGTGTGGCTATGCACTACAGCAACCGGAGACACACATTTGAAAACTGGCTCTGCAATGCTGTACGTATCCCCTCTTCTCCACCTCCATGTTTTCTACTCCACAGACCAAATCCCTTCTCTGTTTTGTGTTGCCAAATGGTTTCACTCATAGTTTCTATCAATGTTTCTAGATACACTGTTTTGTCGTTAAAGTTGAATTCAACTGAGTGAAAACAATGTAACCGGTTGCTTGCAGTGCGGTCTGTACAATTTCCGGAAAAGGCTGAGGTGCTTCAGATGTGGAGCAGTCAAAGTAGGTAAGTAGCCCTGTGTTCATACTTGCATTCCCAATGTGGATGGCTCATCAAAAGAGACCAGTGATTATCAAGTATCACATTCTAGACCCTTGATGTGAAAGTCCAGTGGCCAATCCCAGGTGATATCATAGTTGCTGGGTGGGCCTTGATAGAACTACTTTGCTATTGTGTTTTAAACAGAGGGGTCAGAGTCTGCTGGCCCCAGTGACCGGAACTTAGAGCCTAAGCAAGCTGGAGACTACTGTGGTGACAGTGAGTACCATCTTCTAACCATTCTGTGTGCCTTTGTGTGTGGCTATTGATAGGAAGAGTAGGAACATTCTCTTATTTTCTTGACAGCAATCATCTTGAGAAACATCGCTCCCCTCTCCAGCGTTGAGGCCATCATGACGACCCTGGCTCCCTACGCCATCCTGTCTCCGGGCAACATCCGTCTGATCAAGGACAAACAGACAGGACAGAACAGAGGCTTTGCCTTTGTACAGCTCTCCTCTCCACTGGTATGCGTGTTGTCATCAGAATAATGCACATTGTCATTGTAATATGATTGGCAAAGTTAGGTCTCATGTTGACAGTATGTTTGCAATCCTTATTATTATTATTATTCCTGTGTAGGAGGCTTCTCAGCTCCTGACAATCCTCCAGGGCCTGCAGCCCCCTCTGAAGCTGGATGGGAAGACTATTGGGGTGGATTATGCGAAGAGTGCCAGGAAGTGAGTCATGACTCTGTCTCCCTTTACCAAACAATACACCACATACTCACTCCGTACACAGTTATAGGGAAGCAGCATAGGAATAAGAAGATTAAACATGCATCCTCCCACACCAAAATCCAGATCTCATCTCTTTGTGTTTCCCCGACAGAGACCTGCTGATGCCAGATGGGAACAGAGTCAGTGCCTTCTCCGTTGCCAGCACAGCCATTGCTGCTGCTCAGTGGTCCTCCAGCCAGGTATCACCATGACTACTCCCTCTGCACCTCATGTCACTTTATCTAAATCATGTAGTTGTGGTCCCACCACTCTATGTTCTCATGCCTTGGTCTCTTTCTGTCTTTCAGCCAAAGCAGGCCCTGGGTGCTACCACAGACTATGGTTCCCTGCAGGAGGGCTGTGCACAGCACACACAGGTCAGTACTCTTTGGAGGCCAACTCAACTCATCGTTCCACACCAAGTGGGGGATGCTCTTTAAACCTGAAGCTGTGCATCAGGGAGAGATAGTCAGTAAATTTAACTTTAAAGATAGTTTTAAGGAACATGTATAATATTTGTCTTTCAGTATGGGCAGGATTATCTGTCGTGGCCTCAGCAGCCTGCTGTGTTGGATCCTGCTCCTGGAGACGGAATATTAGGAGGTGAGAATCCAAATAGACCGACGTCTACTTCACAGTGCGTCTTAACACTACAACTAATGACTCAGACTGTCTGGTTTATATTATGACTTTAATCATGGTTTGTGTATTTTAATGGCAGCTGCACCAGGAGTGAAGGCCCTGGTCCCTACAGCAGCAGGTGTGGTTGTTTCCCAGACCACACAGGTCTACCAACATCACCTCCTCAGCCAGCCTACCATACAGGTAGCGCTTAAGGGCTCACATCAACATTCATGATGCTTGTTACACACATGCTGCTCAATTGGGTGTTGTCAATASGGATGAGTGCAGCAGTTGAACATGTGGTGCTGTTGTTTTCCCACCCACAGTTGCACCAACTAGTTGGGCAGATTGATGTGCCACCACAGGCTACCAGTTCCAGAGTTGCCAACTCTTCACTGAGAACAGCAGCAGCCGCTTTGGCAGCCTCCCCTGGAGCTGCCACTTTCTCTGACAGCACATCTGGTAAGAAGGGACTCCATATTGGATTTCCATTCTTTATTTAGTTTGAACATCATTGCCATACATTGAATACATGAAGGTCATTCAATACAATGTATCTGCTGTTGCTGTTAACCAGTTGTTCCTGACACCTCCGCTTACCAATATGATGAGTCATCTGGGTACTACTACGATCCACAGACTGGTCTGTACTACGACCCTAACAGCCAGGTATGTATAGTGCCTTCGGAAAGTATTCATATCTTTTGTCTTAATCCACATTTTGTGTTACAGCCTGAATTCAAAATGGATTWWAAAAAATATACACATTCTCAACCATCAACAAACAATACCCCATAATGACCAAGTGAAAACATGATTTTAGAAAGGTTTGCAAATGTATTGAAAATTAAATACAGAAAGAATTCACACCCCTGAGGCAATACATGTTAGAATCACCTTTGGCAGCGATTACAGCTGAGTCTTTCTGGGTAAGTCTCAAAGAGCTTAGCACACCTGGATTTGCACATTATTATTTTTACAATTCTTCAAGCTTTGTCAAGTTGGTTGTTGATCATTGCTAGACAGCCATTTCAAGTCTTGCTAAAGAGTTTCAAGATGATTTTAAGTCAAAACTAACTAGGCCACTCAGGAACATTCAATGTTGTCTTGGTAAGCAACTCCCATGTAGGTTTGGCCTTGTGTTTTAGTTTATTGTCCTGCTGAAAGGTGAATTCATCTCCCTGTGTCTGTTGGAAAGCAGACYGAACCAGGTTTTCCTCTAGGATTTTGCTTGTGCTGAGCTCTGTTCCGTTTCTTTTTATCCCCCCAAAAAACTCCCTAGTCCTTGCAGATGACAAGCATACCCATAACATGATGCAGCCACCACCATGCTTGAAAATATGACTGGTGGTACTCAGTGATGTGCTGTTTTGGATTTTCCCCAACCATAACGCTTTGTATTTTTTGCAGTGTTACTTGAGTGCCTTATCACAGCCATTTAACTCTAACTGTTTTAAAGTCACCATTGGCCTCATGGTGAAATCGCTGGGATTGTTTCTTTCCTCTCGGGCAACTGACTTAAGAAGGACTTCTTTATCTTTGTAGTGATGGGTGTATTTATAGTGTAATACAATTTTTTAATTATAGTGTAATTAATAATTTCACCATGCTCGAAAGGACATTCAATGTCTGCTTTTTTAAATGTTTAGCCATCTACCAATAGATGCCCTTTGCGAGGCATTGGAAAACCTTCCTGGTCTTTATGGTTGAATCTGTGTTTGAAATTCACTGCTCAACTGAGGGACTTTACAGATAATTGTATGTTTTGGGTACAGAGATGAGGTAGTCATTCAAAAATCATGTTAAACGCTATTATTGCACACAGAGTGAGTCCATGCAACTTATTATGTGACTTAAGTACATTTCTACATCTGAACTTATTTAGGCTTCCCATAATAAAGGGGTTGAATACTTATTGACTGAAGACATATCAGCTTTTCATTTTTTTTGAATTTGTTAACATTTCTGAAAACTTAATTCCACTTTGAATACTTTCTGAAGACAGTGTAACTACTCTCTCACCCCTATAGACTTCCTCTCTATCAGAGACTTGATCATGATTAATGTGTCATTATTATTATACATTATGTATTTTAAATCTCTGTGTAGTACTACTTCAACTCCCAGACCCAGCAATACCTGTACTGGGACAGTGAGACACAGACCTACATCCCTGCAGCAGCAGAAACAACAGCAGCAGCAGCAGACTCCAGCTCCGAACAGGCTTCCGCCTCCTCAGCAGCCTCGTCCAGCACAGAGTCCAAGGAGAAGAAGGACAAGCCCAAAAGCAAGTCTGCCCAGCAGGTAACAGGCAGACAAGCACCTCTTGCAAGCATGGGAAGTCCCATACTGAAGCACTAGTGCATATAGTGAGATATGTTAGTAACTCTGTTGTCTCCCATTTCAGATAGCCAAAGACATGGAGCGATGGGCCAAGAGCCTAAACAAGCAGAAGGAGAGCATCAAGAGCAGCTTGCAGGGCCTGGGGCAGGGCAGGGATGAGGACCGGAGAGAGGCTGCCGCTGCCGATGCAGGCTTCTCTACCCTCTTTGAGAAAAAGGTACTCATGATTATAACCCTCTGTTGAGTCAATATACTGTAGCTGGCTCTTAAATCATGTCACAGCTGTGGTACTGTGATACCTATCTCAATTAAAGGATTATTAACTGTTTGGTGTCATGTCAATGGGTGGCAGGTAGCCTAGCGGTTAGAGTATAGGGCCAGTAACCCGAAAGGTCGCTGGTTCGAATCCCTGAGCCGACAAGGTGAAAAAACKATCAGTGCCCTTGAGCAAGGAACTTAACCCTAATTGCTCCTTTAAGTCACTCTGAATAAGAGTGTCTGCTAAATGACTAAAATGTAAATGCAAGTGTCTGATTTAGTGTTTTTCTCCTCCAGCATGGTGCAGGGTTTGAGACCCAGCCGGTGGTGATGAATGAGCTGCTGAAGAATGGAGAACCGGAAACCCCAGTAGCCAAGGTAAGGATGTAGCTGAGATAGCACTGAAACACTACTGTTAGACTATAGAGAAAGACAATAGCAGCTTGGATTATTAGTGTTTTTGGGCCATCTGGTGGTGAGATGTGGAGTCACTTTGTATCTATCCCTATTGGAAAGCCCGGTCCTCACTTCTCCAGTGGCTTGTGGGGCATGGTTCTCACTTCATAGTAAAAGGTTTGTGTGTGTGTTGCAGAGTGGCCTGGTGGCAGCCTACATTGGTGGGGACAGTGACTCAGAGGAGGCAGCCAACCCAGAGAGTGGAGGTGTGGGTGATGAGGGGTCAGACAAGCTGACAGACTGGAAGAAGATGGCCTGCTTGCTCTGTCTCAGGCAGTTCCCCGGCAAAGACGCCCTGCTGCGTCACCAGCAGCTCTCAGACCTGCACAAGGTAGGATGGCAAGCAGCAGAATGGCACTTTAATCTCTGAGTCTGGGTGGAGGGAAATATTTTGAGTTATTTTTGGCCCTGCCATCTGCTGAGGGTGTGCAGTTGCCTTTTAGCATAAGCAAGGTGAGAACACACATTCTTTTGAACTGTCATGCCAAGACTAGTCGTGCCATTTAAATGTGTGAATTGCATAGTTCCCGGGGAATATTAACCTATTTTTTTTTTTTTGCTTTATTGTCTTAGCAAAACTTGGAAATTCACAGAAGATCCAAACTATCTGAGGCCCAGCTGGAAGAGTTGGAGAGAAAAGAGATGGAGGTAGGCTTTACTCTTTGAAGATTTTTGACATTCACAGGAACATTTATAGAAAGCCGAGATCTTCAATGACACCAATGATTATAATTTGTGTTTTGTTGACATGATTCTGTGTAGCTGAAGTACAGAGACAGAGCTGCTGAGAGAAGGGATAAGTATGGTGTTCCCGAACCACCAGCACCCAAGAAGAAGAAATTCTATCAACCTCCTGCCCCCACAGTGTAAGGGCTTCAACCAATCCTATCTCTAAAGCTGGGGGTCTCACGTTACGAGAATGTTATTGTCCAACTACATCCTTGATCAATTCAACGAACCAGAAATACATTTATTACATTTTACTAATACCGTTTGATTAATTCACCTTATCAACCACCTGACACACAGGAACTACGAGCAGCCCACCAAAGACGGTCTGACCAGTGACAACATTGGGAACAAGATGCTGCAGGCCATGGGCTGGCAGGAGGGCAAGGGCCTGGGCCGCAACCAGCAGGGCATCACTGCACCTATCTCTGTGAGTTATGCAGCCAAAATGAGAAATTAGAGGCCTTTTTCATCTGCAGTGAGTTAGTGCAGAGTGCTTAAATGGCCTGTAGGTTCTTGTCACTGGGCTATTTCCTGACAGATCAGGTTGGTGCATGGCGGTGTGTTGAGTTTGTATATGTGTGGCCAATTAGCAGGTGTACCTAAGGGGGTACCTGAGCTCAATCTGTCTGTTTTGATAAGCGTCTTCTTGCCCTCTCCCCACAGGCCTCATTACGAACCAAGGGCACAGGCCTGGGCATCAAGGGAAGCAACTACGAACTCTCCGCATCAGATACCTACAAGGACGCCGTGCGCAAAGCCATGTTTGCACGCTTCACTGAGATTGAGTGAACAAATATTACAGCCATCCACTCCATCCTCAATCCCTGTTACCTGCCTATTATCCTCACCACTGTGAAAATGACAAGAACAAGAGGAACAATGTGTTATTTATGACCTCTGTGGCCTTGTACAACAGCTATAAATAATGAACATATTGGGCATTTCACAGGCCAAGCTAGTTCTTCTATTTAATGTATTTTTTTATTTAGTAAAAAAAGCTTTCTTTTGACTTTCTTCCATATAAAATGCTGTCAATAGCATTCTGTACAGTTTGTAATTTTGTATGGAATACAAATGTGTCTGTGCTAAGCTCCTCTGTGGTTGTTTGTCTGAGAGAGAGATCAGAATTAAACTTGACTTTTGTGTTTACGTGCCTCCATCTGCTTTTTCAAATTTTAGAATACTTTTTTAATTACATGTATGAGGGTTCACGGAATCAGATCATGTGCTTCAAGGTACAGTATTGTTGCCATAGTCTCAATCTTTCTCATATGTGCTGAAGTTTTCAATTGTTCACTCAGTGTAGCGACAGAGGCGCTATGATTTGATAAGGAAGTTTTCGTTTTTAGGAGTACTGTGATGAGGGCTGCCCCTGCCCACAGCCTGTCTGACTCACTGGACATTGCTGAACTGCTCCTCCTGGGACAGTTCGCTGCATCCTTGAACCTCAATGTTACCCTTCACTACTACTTCTCACCTGGCTTGAGTGTATCCACCAGAACAGGTATGATTCCACCATCAACTCTATTGGGTTTTGACAAATTGTGCTTTATGGTTATGTTTTGACTAAAGGTTAACTCTTGCAAGGAATGTTTGATATTACTGTAACCTGTTTAGAGTTAGAAGTATCTGATTTTGTGGTTTTGGATTACCATATATAGAGGTTCCAATGAACAGGTGTGGAATGCACATGATTATGAAGTCTATGGAGAGTAGTGGAAGAGCAATGCTGGTCCTTAATAAAGCATACAATTTAGCCCTTTTTCCAACAGGCTCCTGATGTCAGAGGAGACGGATGTTCAAATCTAAGTTTATTTGTCACGTGCGCCGAATACAGTGAAATGCTTACTTACAGGCTCTAACCAATGGTGCGGGGAAAAAAGGTATGTGTGTGTGTGTGTGTAGGTAGCTAAGTAAAGAAATAAAACAGTAAAAAGACATTTGAAAAAATAGTCGAGGCTACATACAGACACCTGTTAGTCAGACTTATTGAGGTAGTATGTACATGTAGGTATCGTTAAAGTGACTGGATATATGATGAACAGAGAATAGCAGAAGCGTAAAAAGAGGGGTTGGCGGGTGGTGGGACACAATGCAGATAGCCCGGTTAGCCAATGTGCGGTAGCACTGGTTGGTCGGGCCAATTTAGGTAGTATGTACATGAATGTATAGTTAAAGTGACTATGTATGTAAGATAAACAGAGAGTAGCAGCAGCGTAAAAGAGGGGTTGGGGGGGCACACAATGCAAATAGTCTGGGTAACCATTTGGTTACCTGTTCAGGAGTCTTATGGCTTGGGGGTAAAAACTGTTGAGAAGCCTTTTTGTCCTAGACTTGGCACTCCGGTACCGCTTGCCACGTGGTAGTAGAGAGAACAGCCTATGACTGGGGTGGCTGGGGTCTTTGACAATTTTTAGGGCCTTCCTCTGACACCGCCTGGTGTAGAGGTCCTGGATGGCAGGCAGCTTTGCCCCAGTGATGTACTGGGCCGTACGCACTACCCTCTGAAGTGCCTTGCGGTCGGAGGCCAAGCAATTGCCGTACCAGGCAGTGATGCAACCGGTCAGGATGCTCTCGATGTTGCAGCTGTAGAACCTTTTGAGGATCTCAGGACCCATGCCAAAATTTTTGGTTTCCTGAGGGGGAATAGGCTTTGTCGTGCCCTCTTCACGACTGTCTTGTGTGTTTGTACCATTCTAGTTTGTTGTTGATGTGGACACCAAGGAATTTGAAGCTCTCAACCTGCTCCACTACAGCCCCGTCGATGAGAATGGGGACGTGCTCGGTGCTCCTTTTCCTGTAGTCCACAATCATCTCCTTAGTCTTGGTTACGTTGAGGATAGGTTGTTATTCTGGCACCACCCGGCCAGGTCTCTGACCTCCTCCCTATAGGCTGTCTCGCCGTTGTCGGTGATCAAATCAAATATATTTCATTTGATCCATAGCCGCAGGCAGAACAGTTGAAAATGGAGCAGCAACACGGCCAGGTGGACTGGGACACAAGGAGTCATCATGCCAGGTCGTCCTGAGGCATGGTCCTAGGCTCAAGTCCTCCGAGAGAGAAAGAAAGAAAGAGAAAGAAAGAGAGAATAGAGAGAGCATACTTAAATTCACACAGGACACCGGATAAGACAGGAAAGTACTCCAGATATAACAAACGACCCTAGCCCCCGACACATAAACTACTGCAGCATAAATACTGGAGGCTGAGACAGGAGGGGTCAGGAGACACTGTGGCCCACCGATGATACCCCCGGACAGGGCCAAACAGGAAGGATATAACCCCACCCACTTTGCCAAAGCACAGCCCCCACACCACTAGAGGGATATCTTCAACCACCAACTTACCATCCTGAGACAAGGCCGAGTATAGCCCACAAAGATCTCAGCCACGGCACAACTCAAGGGGGCCGTCAACCCAGACAGGAAGATCACGTCAGTGACTCAACCCACTCAAGTGACGCACCCCTCCTAGGGACGGCATGGAAGAGCACCAGTAAGCCAGTGACTCAGCCCTGTTTTTTATTTTATTTTTATTTCACCTTTATTTAACCAGGTAGGCTAGTTGAGACAAGTTCTCATTTGCAACTGCGACCTGGCCAAGATAAAGCATAGCAGTGTGAACAGACAACACAGAGTTACACATGGAGTAAACAATAAACAAGTCAATAACATGGTAGAAAAAAGAGAATCTATATACAATGTGTGCAAAAGGCATGAGTAGCAATAAATCGAATAATTACAATTTAGCAGATTAACACTGGAGTGATAAATCATCAGATGATCATGTGCAAGAAGAGATACTGGTGTGCAAAAGACAGAAAAGTAAATAAATAAAAGCAGTATGGGGGTGAGGTAGGTAAATTGGGTGGGTAGTTTACAGATGGACTATGTACAGCTGCAGCGATCGGTTAGCTGCTCGGATAGCAAGATTTAAAGTTGTTGAGGGAGATAAAAGTCTCCAACTTCAGAGATTTTTGCAATTCGTTCCAGTCGCAGGCAGCAGAGAACTGGAAGGAAAGGCGTCCAAATGAGGTTTTAGCTTTAGGGATGATCAGTGAGATACACCTGCTGGAGCGCGTGCTGCGGGTGGTGTAGCCATCGTGACCAGTGAACTGAGAAAGGCGGCACTTTACCTAAGCATAGCCTTGTATGACCTGGAGCCAGTGGGTCTGACGACGAACATGTAGCGAGGGCCAGCCGACTAGGGCATACAGGTCGCAGTGGTGGGTCGTATAAGGTGCTTTAGTAACAAAACGAATGGCACTGTGATAAACTGCATCCAGTTTGCTGAGTAGAGTGTTGGAAGCTATTTTGTAGATGACATCGCCGAAGTCGAGGATCGGTAGGATAGTCAGTTTTACTAGGGTAAGTTTGGCGGCGTGAGTGAAGGAGCTTTGTTGCGGAATAGAGAGCCGATTCTTGATTTGATTTTGATTGGAGATGTTTGATATGAGTCTGGAAGGAGAGTTTGCAGTCTAGCCAGACACCTAGGTACTTATAGATCCACATATTCTAGGTCGAACCGTCCAGGGTGGTGATGCTAGTCGGGCGTGCGGGTGCAGGCAGCGAACGGTTGAAAAGCATGCATTTGGTTTTACTAGCGTTTAAGAGCAGTTGAGGCCACGGAAGGAGTGTTGTATGGCATTGAAGCTCGTTTGGAGTTAGATAGCACAGTGTCCAAGGAAGGCCGGAAGTATATAGAATGGTGTCGTCTGCGTAGAGGTGGATCAGGGAATCGCCCGCAGCAAGAGCAACATCATTGATGTATACAGAGAAAAGAGTCGGCCCGAGAATTGAACCCTGTGGTACCCCATAGAGACTGCCAGAGGACCGACAACATGCCCTCCGATTTGACACACTGAACTCTGTCTGCAAAGTAGTTGGTGAACCAGGCAAGGCAGTCATTAGAAAAACCGAGGATACTGAGTCTGCCGATAAAATATGGTGATTGACAGAGTCGAAAGCCTTGGCCAGGTCGATGAAGACGGCAGCACAGTAATGTCTTTTATCGATGGCGGTTATGATGTCGTTTAGTACCTTGACGTGGCTGAGGTGCACCCGTGACCGGCTCGGAAACCGGATTGCACAGCGGAGAAGGTACGGTGGATTCGAGATGGTCAGTGATCTGTTGTTGACTTGGCTTCGAAGACCTTAGATAGGCAGGGCAGGATGGATATAGGTCTGTAGCAGTTTGGGTCCAGGTGGTCTCCCCCTTTGAAGAGGGGATGACCGCGGCAGCTTTCCAATCCTTGGGGATCTCAGATTGATACAAGGAGAGGTTGAACAGGCTGGTAATAGGGGTGCGACAATGGCGGCGGACAGTTTCAGAAATAGGGGTCCAGATTGTCAAGCCCAGCTGATTTGTAGGGTCCAGGTTTTCCAGCTCTTTCAGAACATCTGCTATCTGGATTTGGGTAAAGGAGAAGCGGGGAGCTTGGGCGAGTAGCAGCGGGGGGGCGGGGCTGTTGGCCAAGGTTGGAGTCGCCAGGAGGAAGGCATGGCCAGCCATTGAGAATGCTTGTTGAAGTCTTCGATTATCACGGATTTATCTGGTGACCGTGTTACCTAGCCTCAGTGCAGTGCAGCTGGGAGGAGTGCTCTGTTCTCCATGGACTTTACAGTATCCCAGAACTTTTTGGAGTTAGAGCTACAGGATGCGAATTTCTGCTTGAAAAAGCTGGCCTTTGCTTTCCTGACTGACTGCGTGTATTGGTTCCTGACTTCCCTGAACAGTTGCATATCGCGGGGCTCTTCGATGCTATTGCAGTTCGCCACAGGATGTTTTTTGTGCGTCGAGGCAGTCAGGTCTGGAGTGAACCAAGGGCTATATCTGTCTTGGTTCTGCATTTTTGAACGGAGCATGCTTGTCTAATATGGTGAGGAAGTAACATTTAAAGAATGACCAGGCATCCTCAACTGACGGGATGAGGTCAATATCCTTCCAGGGTACCCGGGCCAGGTCGATTAGAAAGGCCTGCTCGCAGAATGTTTTAGGGAGCGTTTGACAGTGATGAGGGTTTGTTTGACCGCGGACCCGTGGCGGATACAGGCAATGAGGCAGTGATCGCTGAGATCTTGATTGAAGACAGCAGAGGTGTATTTGGCAGGTTGGTCAGGATAATGTCTATTAGGGTGCCCATTTTTACGGATTTAGGGTTGTACCTGGTGGGTTCCTTGATGATTTGTGTGAGATTGAGGCATCAAGCTTGGATTGTAGGACTGCCGGGTGTTAAGCATATCCCAGTTTAGGTCACCTAACAGAACAAACTCTGAAGCTAGATGGGGAGCGATCAATTCACAGATGTGTCCAGGGCACAGCTGGGAGCTGAGGGGGTCGGTAGCAGGCGGCAACAGTGAGAGACTTATTTCTGGAGAGATTAATTTTTAAAATTAGAAGTTCGAACTGTTTGGGCATAGACCTGGAAAGTATGACAGAACTTTGCAGGCTATCTCTGCAGTAGATTGCAACTCCTCCCCTTTGGCAGTTCTATCTTGACGGAAAGTGTTATAGTTGGGTATGGAAATCTCAGAATTTTTGGTGGCCTTCCTAAGCCAGGATTCGGACACGGCAAGGACATCAGTTGGCAGAGTGTGCTAAAGCGGTGAGTAAGGCAAACTTAGGGAGGAGGCTTCTGATGTTGACATGCATGAGGCCAAGGCTTTTCGATCACAGAAGTCACAAATGAGGTGACTGGGGACATGCAGGGCCTGGGTTTACCTCCACATCACCCGAGGAACAGAGAGTAGTAGGATGAGGGTGCGGCTAAAGGCTACAAAACTGGTCGCCTAGAGCGTTGGGGACAAAGAATAAAAGGAGCAGATTTATGGGCGTGGTAGAATAGATTCTGGGCATAAAGTGCGACAGGGGTATGGAGGGGCGCGGGTACAGCGGAGGCAAGCCCAGGCACTGTGATGATAAGAGAGGTTGTATCTCTGGACATGCTGGTCTCAATGGGTGAGGTCACCGCATGTGTGGGGGGTGGACAAAGGGGGTATCAGAGGTACGGAGAGTGGAACTACAGGTCCATTGCAAACCAAAACAATGATAATGAAAACTAGCCTGAACAACAGTATGCAAGGCATATTGATATTTGAGAGAGACATACAATAAGGCATAAAGTGATTGCAGGTCTTGATTGGAGAGCTAGCTAAAACAACAGTAACAGAAGATAACAGCAGCAATAACAGGGTGCTATCTAACACAGCAACAACAGGTAAAAATGGCGATGACTAGGCAGAGATGGTCGGATTAACTACACACAGATCCTGAGTTAAAGCACAGAGCCGACAGATAAAACACAAATAAACAGAATGGAGTACCGTGAATTAATGGACAGTCAAGCATGCATCAGCTATGTAGCCAAGTGATCATAGTGTCCAGGGGCAGCCGTAGATGGAGCAGGGAGGCCTCCACTAAGCTAGCACGCGGCGTTTAAAGTTAGTAGCCCGGGGGGTGGTCTGCTCAGACGTGGTCGTGCGACAGAGAATCCAGAGAATCCAAGCCGAATGGCGAAAGAGAGGTTGTGAATTGTAGAATTGTTGTTTGCTAACTGGTGCTAGCTTCGTGGCAGTGGCGCTAACTGCGCTAGCTGCAAGCTAGCTGTGAGGATCAGAAGTAGTGGCTCGAGATTACGGCAGGAATCCGGCGTTGTTGTCGAGAGACAGTCCGATGCTGGTAAATTGGTGAGTAATATCCAGGCAATAACAGGGCTGGTGTCTGTGCAGAAGGTAAAAGTTACTAGCAGCGGCAAAAAAATGGCTAAATTAGCTTGTAGCTGATTTAGACCAGTTGTGATGGATTGCAGGGCTCTGTGTCGGCAAAAAAAAGGTCCAGTCCAATTGGCAGAAGAGGTATTGTAGCCCAAGAATTCGCTGGTAGACCTCTTCGGCTAGCCGCAGATGGCCAGCTCGAGGCTAGCTCAAGGCGTAACTGGTGCTTGCTTCTGGGACAGAGTGTTAGCCAGTAGTAGCCACTGCGGTTGCAGCTAGCTAGCTGTGATAATACGGTTAATTGTCCAGAGCTTGCGTCAGGAATCCGTGATGTGGTAGAGAAAAAGCAGTCCTATATGCTCTGGGTTGATATCGCGCTTGCAGACTGGCAGTAATTGGCCCAGGTATGAAGCTGGCTGTGTCCGAGTTAAGGGCGAAGACCGCAGCAGTGGCTAACTGACTACTAGCTAGTAGCTAGTTATCTGGCTAGCTTCTGATTGGGGTTACGGTTCTAAAGTATAAAAAAAATAGCAGGTCCGTACCACATTGGGTGAGGCGGAATGTAGGAATGTATATTCAGTTCCTAGATGGAAAGTGAAATTAAAATATATACGAAATGTATACGAAAAATACGAATACTATTTACACGGGACAGACAGGACAAAGACACATCCGACTGCTACGCCATCTTGGATTAATGAGTAATGGGGTTAGAGGCAGAGAATCCCAGTGGAGAGAGGGGAACCGGCCAGGCAGAGACAGCAAGGGCAGTTCGTTGCTCCAGAGCCTTTCCGTTCACCTTCACACTCCTGGGCCAGACTACACTCAATCATATGACCTACTGAAGAGATGAGTCTTCAGTAAAGACTTAAAGGTTGAGACCGAGTCTGCGTCTCTCACATGGGTAGGCAGACCATTCCATAAAAATGGAGATCTACAGTATAGGAGAAAGCCCTGCCTCCAGCTGTTTGCTTAGAAATTCTAGGGACAATTAGGAGGCCTGCATCTTGTGACCGTAGCGTACGTGTAGGTATGTACGGCAGGACCAACTCGGAAAGATAGATAGGAGCAAGCCCATGTAATGCTTTGTAGGTTAGCAGTAAAACCTTGAAATCAGCCCTTGCCTTAACAGGAAGCCAGTGTAGGGAGGCTAGCACTGGAGTAATATGATCAAATTTCTTGGTTCTAGTCAGGATTCTAGCAGCCGTATTTAGCACTAACTGAAGTTTATTTAGTGCTTTATCCGGGTAGCTGGAAAGTAGAGCATTGCAGTAGTCTAATCTAGAAGTAACAAAAGCATGGATTAATTTTTCTGCATCATTTTTGGACAGAACATTTCTGATTTTTGCAATGTTACGTATGTGGAAAAAAGCTGTCCTTGAAACAGTCTTGATATGTTCGTCAAAAGAGAGATCAGGGTCCAGAGTAACGCCGAGGTCCTTCACAGTTTTATTTGAGACGACTTTACAACCATCAAGATKAATTGTCAGATTCAACAGAAGATCTCTTTGTTTCTTGGGACCTAGAACAAGCATCTCTGTTTTGTCCGAGTTTAAAAGTAGAAAGTTTGCAGCCATCCACTTCCTTATGTCTGAAACACAGGCTTCTAGCGAGGGCAATTTTGGGGCTTCACCATGTTTCATTGAAATGTACAGCTGTGTGTCATCCGCATAGCAGTGAAAGTTAACATTATGTTTTCGAATGACATCCCCAAGAGGTAAAATATATAGTGAAAACAATAGCGGTCCTAAAACGGAACCTTGAGGAACACCGAAATTTACAGTTGATTTGTCAGAGGACAAACCATTCACAGAGACAAACTGATGTCTTTCCGACAGATAAGATTTAAACCAGGCCAGAACTTGTCCGTGTAGACCAATTTGGGTTTCCAATCTCTCCAAAAGAATGTGGTGATCGATGGTATCAAAGGCAGCACTAAGGTCTAGTAGCACAAGGACAGATGCAGAGCCTCGGTCTGAAGCAATTAAAAGGTCATTAAAAGGCCACCTTCACAAGTGCAGTCTCAGTGCTATGATGGGGTCTAAAACCAGACTGAAGCATTTCGTATACATTGTTTGTCTTCATGAGGGCAGTGAGTTGCTGCGCAACAGCTTTTTCAAAAATCTTTGAGAGGAATGGAAGATTCGATTTAGGCCGATAGTTTTTTTTATATTTTCTGGGTCAAGGTTTGGCTTTTTCAAGAGAGGCTTTATTACTGCCACTTTTAGTGAGTTTGGTACACATCCGGTGGATAGAGAGCCGTTTATTATGTTCAACATAGGAGGGCCAAGCACAGGAAGAAGCTCTTTCAGTAGTTTATTTGGAATAGGGTCCAGTATGCAGCTTGACGGTTTAGAGGCCATGATTATTTTCATCATTGTGTCAAGAGATATAGTACTAAAACACTAAGGTGATCAGGCCTACCACTGTTGTGTCGTCAGAAAACTTAATGATGGTGTTGGACTCGTGCCTGGCCATGCAGTCGTGGGTGAACGGGGAGTACAGGAGGGGACTGAGCATGCATCCCTGGGRAGCTCCAGTGTTGAGGATCAGCGTGGCAGGTGTGTTGCTACCTACCCTCACCACCTGGGGGCGGCCTGTCAGAAAGTCCAGGATCCAGTTGCAGAGGGAGGTGTTTAGTCCCAGGTTCCTTAGCTTGGTGATGAGCTTTGAGGGTACTATGATGTTGAACGCTGAGCKGTAGTCAATGAACAGCATTCTCACATAGGTGTTCCTTTTGTCCASGTGGGGAAGGGCAGTGTGGATTGCAATAGAGATTGCWWCATATGTGGATCTGTTTGGGCGGTTGTTACGTTCCCCAGTTTTCTGTGTTGTGGTATGTATTTGAGTGTGTGTTTCAGGAGATAGCTTCCTGAGTTCTCCATGGCTAATTGATAATTGGAGAGCTGACCACGCCCCCTCGTCAAGAAGCAGCTGACACTAATTACCTTTGCCACCTGAGGAATATAAAAGCCAGTGTTCTGTTCAGGAAAATAGATATTTTTTGGAGGGAGAGAAATCATTAGAGAGAGAAGATTTTGGAAAGATTGGAGAGAGAGATCCTTGCTTGAGAATTTGATTGTGATAAAGTGTTGRTTGTTTCTCAGAGATTTGGTATGTACTATATAAGTTKTTGCTGAGGGAGYTGATTGGTTATGTCTTATGTGTTATAGGACGCACTRTTTTGRTTATTGAAATTGTTTGTTAAWAATTGTTCTGTTTCATTTGTTCCCAGGGGGGAAGGAGAAGGCACTTTGGGAGTGCTTAGGCAAGAGGCCCGCGGGCATACATATACCCGTAGTATATTCATTGTCTAGGCACACTAGGTAAGACCTGGGCGGACCACCCCCTGTATTTTGGTTAGGGCACCAGGTGGTGCTAAGATAGGTAAGTAGTGGGTAGGCAGGTTAGATRGRAAAGGGGGAAGTTTTGATATTTACTTTCTTTGCTTTGGTTCCGTCCAGCMCCTTTTCCCCATATTACCGTAAGGAAATAAATCCTAGTAACGGTAAAATCTGCCTTTGTCGTCCTTACTCACGCCTACAGTCCATACCTCTTACGCTTCACAGGGAGTTGAGTTGCAGCAGGGAGTTGCGTTCCCTCTTCTCAGAGGCGTGCGTAACAGCGGTATGCAAATTGGAGTGGGTCTAGGGTTTCTGGGATAATGGTGTTGATGTGAGCCATTACCAGCCTTTCAAAGCACTTCATGGCTACAGACGTGAGTGCTATGGGTCTGTAGTCATATATACGTATGTATTGTCGTGGTAATTTCCTGTATTACTAAATGATAAGAGTTTACAAACCACACACAAGTCAGAGTTATATATTTTAAACTCCATCTTCAATTATATGAGCATCACCATAGCCCTTTGACTCTCAGATCAATTCAGTGTCTATAAATGAATTCTCTGGGAGTGCTTACAAAACAATTCTTAGTATCTTTTATAGCCAAGATACACCCCTCTCAACTTACATGACGAACAACAGATCTCAGGAACAGTTCACAAAGAAAGACTTTTACTTGAGAGAGGAGTATCCCATAGCCAGATAGTATTAGCTATAAATTATCGTTCAGTTTGCTCTCTAAGACGAGGTTCTAATCTCGTTCTTGGTACTTCTTAGTACCAAAACATTACCTCATCCAATGGCATATGTCAATTCTAGATACTCCCATCTCAAATACACCCCCTCTTCTCCCCACTCCTGGAGAAGCTCACTAAGGAGAGTGAACCTCTAGGTCATATACTATGAAAGATAAGTTCAACATCACAGGGGTGGTATAATGGTTCCAGACACTGCCATACTCCTCCCCCCCAATGGGAAAATGAGGGAGTGACTGGAGTACAGACATAGTGGAGCCCTTCACATGGTTTCACAGATATATTCACCTATGAAAGACAATGTTCAAACCTGACTTCTCCCTTTCTGATATTCTGCATATTACCAGACATGTAAAAGACAAGCCTGACCTCTCCCCTCTGGGCCCCAAGTGACTTTTCCCTAGAGGAGAAAGGAAAATGCAACCGCCAACAGTATAGTCCAAAAGAAGACATTCTAATGACAAGTATAAGATAAATAAAACATCTTATTTATCTATGTTACCTAACTAATTCTGATTCAGCTACGACAGTATGTATGTATGTATGTGATCTCACCTGGCTTCCTCTTGATAGATTAACAGTATTCTATCCAAATTAAATTGATCAACGTCTCAGACGTATTTGTGTTATGCACCAGGTTGATAATGGATTTAACCATCACAGAGTGTGACAGATCAGTGTAATGAAGTTATCTCAGATGAATAGCCAAAGTGGCTGGAATGTGTGGTGAATCCAATAGAGCCTTCTGTCCTGTCAACTTAAGCCAAGTCATGAGACCTTAATGACGACTAACTTGGTTAAGGAGACGAGGCCTGTGACGTGATTGTTGTCTGTTTTGCATCAAGCCATCCCTTGATTTGGTCTTTGAGTTGGTGATCTAAGGGAGTTTCGGAGGACTTATGGTTGACTTTATTCACAGGTTGTCCTGTTATTACTTTGATCCATATGGGTCTGAGCTGGACGCAATGCTGGAAAGAGGAGTTCAAGGAGGAGCTTTCCCTGACCAAACTCCACCTTTTGCTTTTGCACCTTTAGATCGGAGCTCCTGCTGCAGCCACAGGTATTTATGGACAGACAGACCGATGTCAGTCATGCTGATCTACTGAGGCTAATTTTCACTGACACGGAACCACCAGGCTCCTCTTTTGGTAGGCTTGGGGATTCTGAGCTTGTCCAAGGGCAACAGGTGTAGTCTTTGTATTTCAAATTAGACTACTGACTCTGTCCTCTTGTCCCTCTCTCCCAAAGTGGGGCATAGCCCCGTGGGTCTGTTTGCTCTACAGGGTCTTCATGTTGTTCTACACCCTGATTTGGTGTATGTACTCTGGCCTGCTGTTCTCCAATCCCAAGTGGCTTCTTCAGCCACCTGACCTACTGCCTGATGGTCGTCTACCACCTGGTTGCTTCCTGTAACCTGGCCTGTGCCACAGTCGTAGTCAGGTGCCACTGCAGGGACCAAAGAAAGACCTGTTCTGGAGGTAGGAMGCTCACAGACAGAAATGTGATGATACTAAGATGGCTGCCAATGCTGCTTTTTGTTTTAAGTTAAAGTTGAATTTCCTGATTGAATTGGTCTTTATCGAAACCAATGAACTGACTGATATCTGCTCTTCATTCTTAGGGGACCAAACTAGAGAGCGTGGAATCGGAGCAGAGCCCTTGGGACCTTTCCCCCTCCCCTCTCTCCTCTTCATCTCCCCAAGACTGCAGTGGTTCCTCCACAGCCTGATGTGTGCCTTCTGCCTTGCTGTGTCCTTCCTCTACTGGAGCCTTGACTACCCCATGGAGCACCACCCTCTGTCCCCATTCAACCTCAACATGCACGTGGGAAATTCTGCCCAGGCCCTGCTGGACCTTCTCCTATCAGCAACGCCCATCTACCTGGCCCACTACCTCTATCAGCTCCTCATTGGCTGCCTTTACATCCTGTTTGCTGTGGTCTACTGGCTGGCAGGCCAAACCAACCTCAGTGGGAAGCCCTACATCTACAAGGTACTGGACTTTGGAGGGTGCCGCTTAGTGGCCACTCTGTGTGTGCTTTGCTTTGTTTTGGTCTGCTTTCCTCTCTGTCACTTCCTGGTGTGGAATGTGCAACTGCTGAGGAGGCAGCTGGCGGGCAGGGTAAGGGGAGAGAGGCTGGGGCTGTGCAGAGGCTTGGTGGTGGGGGGAGCGGGCGGCTCGGTGCCGGTCTCCCTCATGGACCCGTTCTCCTCAGTGTTAACCCCCAGGAGGAGGGGAGAGGTCCGCGGCGATGGGGCCACTCAGTCCCTGCTCTCATCCACCACCAGTCATTTCTACAGTGCTGTCACTGTCTACCTCTGAGGTCCAGTCTGAACTAACATAGAGCTTGATGCCATGTTGTTTTACATGTTCTGCATAATGTCATCCATCTGTGTTGTCCGGTCCCTGTCAGGCCAAACAATACAATGTTTTACAGATCTTCTCTTCACTTTGTAGTTTGTGGTGTTATAGTTGCCTGATCCAAGAGGTAACATCAGTGGCCAAACTATGTTAATCTTTGTATCACCAGGGGGCAGTAACAGTATTAGTTGCTTTGATCACCGTGTTCAGCCTTGGTCATTTCACATAGTAGGATCAATAAATTAGCCAGCTTACATGATTAACACTGAGATTCTAGAGTAGGCTAAAGTTGGGATTGGGAGTAACAAGTCAGTAATAACATGCCGGTTTTAGGGTTGTTGTTTTTCTGAATATTGTACAAGTTTGTTAAATTGCATATTTTATCGAAACTTCAAAACTGTGGATGGATCCTACTTGCAGAATACACAGACCACTGTTGTCCTGTCCATCCTCACACAAAGCAAATAACACATCTGCACATGAAGTCTAAAACATGAATGAGGCTGTGAGCAGACTGGTGTGCCAATAAGAGCAATGAAGAAAATATATGGTAATTTGACATTAAGAAAATTGTGGGACTTGCTCTACCTGTTTAAAATAATTGTTGTGGTAGTTGAAGAAGTTAAAGTTTTTTACTTAAACAAAACACACAAAGCAGTTAAAATATAGTGAAAGTTAAATGTAAAATAATTGGTCTGATTACTTTGATATACTACTATATCAACCTTATTACTTTGGATAGAGGGGGAAGTTAGATCACACATTTAGTCAGAAATAACTACTCGGACTACTACATTTTTATACACTCCTACTAAAATACCACAGTATATGACAACGTAATAATAGAGCACAGAAGACAATGAGGCATTGTTGAAGTTTTAAACAAGTAAAATATTTTATTTTTTACAGCTTATTTTGATGACAGAGCGATCAGTGGGAAGAGGGCCAGAAAGGGGGAACCCCTTCCCTCAGAGCACCTCTGCCTCCAAGGGGGACACTCAAGTTAACTGAGCATAGCATATAAAGGGTCCATTTTAGTTTTTTTAAATGTAATTTTCTCCGTTTCTCCAGTTTTTTTCAGGTTTTCTCTCTCAAAATCACACTTTTAATAGAAAAACAACAATGCTTAAACTACATCAGGAGACCAGTTTTGAGGTCTGGAAAAGTTTTAATAAATGTAGATTTTTGGGTGTAGTTACCCTTTAATGCAGCTGAGCACCAGCAAGAGACCATTGTTAGCGATGTTTCTGTAGCGCTCATGTGATTGCAGAGTTTGCTAAACAAATGGCCACTGTATTGATGCAAATAATCATGATATTATTCTGCTAGGTAGGCATGGTCTACTTTGTAGTTAACATTTAATTGAGGAGGTTTTGGAAAAGCCTTTCCATCTCTACCAGAAGAAGGTTATCGTTAGCATCATCGCCAAAGGCAACATAAAGTGTAGACATACAGTACGCGCGCGCACACAAGTTCAATACATTTAGTATTGGAAATTAGTTGCGCTATGAAGACAGCTCCCTCCAAGACATGTGTTGCTAGGCAACCACCCTGCAATTACATGGGTAGTCCTGCTCCCTCCATGGCTAAAGCCAGTGTGAGAAACGTGCTAATTTAGCAGACACTCTTATCCAGGGTTAAGTGCCTTGCTCAAGGGGCACATCAACAGATTTTTCACCTAGTCGGCTCAGAGATTCAAATCGGTCACCTTTCAGTTAGTGGCCCAATGCTCTTAACCGCTAGACTACCTGCCGCCTAACAAAAGTTTGTGATAGTGTTGCTAGACAAAGCGAGGAAAGTGAACTTCAAAACATGATGTAGTTTTATTGGAATCTGCAGCTGTTGTTGGTAACTAATGAATCTGCTAGCTTCTGACATGACTTACTCCATCTTTAATGACAGCAGTTGATAGATTACTAAAACGGCTCTACGTCTTGATTGGTAGAAGCTATTCCTGTTCTTTTTTTATTTTTATTTATTTAACCTTTATTTAACCAGGTAGGCAAATTGAGAACACGTTCTCATTTACAATTGCGACCTGGCCAAGATAAAGCAAAGCAGTTCGACACATACAACAACACATAGTTACACATGGAGTAAAACAAACATATAGTCAATGATACAGTGAAAAAAAATAAGTCTATATACAATGTGAGCAAGTGAGGTGAGATAAGGGAGGTGAAGGCAAACAAATAATGTTATAAATAAATAAAAATATATAAAAGGCCATGGTGGCGAAGTAAATACAACACAGCAAGTAAAATAAAAACTAAAAACACTGGAATGGTTGGTGCAGTGGAAGAAAGCGCAAAGTAGAGACAGAAATAATGGGGTGCAAAGGAGCAAAATAAATAAATAAATACAGTAGGTAAGAGGTTGTGTTTTGGCTAATATATAGATGGGCTATGTACAGGTGCAGTAATCTATGAGCTGCTCTGACAGCTGGTGCTTAAAGCTAGTGAGGGAGATAAGTGTTTTCCAGTTTCAGAGATTTTTGTAGTTCGTTCCAGTCATTGGCAGCAGAGAACTGGAAGGAGAGGCGGCCAAAGGAAGAATTGTTTGGGGGTGACCAGAGAGATATACCTGCTGGAGCGCGTGCTACAGGTAGGTGTTGCTATGGTGGACCAGCGAGCTGAGATAAGGGGGACTTTACCTAGCAGGGTCTTGTAGTGACTGGACCAGTGGGTTGGCGACGAGATGAAGCGAGGGCCAGCCAACGAGAGTGTACAGGTGCAAGTGGTGGGGTAAGTATATGGGTTTGTTGACAAAACGGATGGCACTGTGATAGACTGCATCCAATTTATTGAGTAGGGTTTGGAGGCTATTTTGTAAATGACATCACGAAGTCGAGATTGGTTGATGGTCAGTTTTACAAGGGTATGTTTGGCAGCATGAGTTGAAGGATGTTTGTGCGGAATAGGAAGCCAATTCTAGATTAACTTGGATTGAGATGTTTGATGTGAGTCTGAAGGAGAGTTTACAGTCTAACAGACACTAGGTATTTGTAGTTTCCACATATTCTAGTCAGAGCCGTCAGAGTAGTGAGTGGACAGCGGCAGGGCAGTGGCAGCGATCGTTGAAGAGCATGCATTTAGTTTTACTTATTAAGAGCAATTGAGGCACGGAAGGAGAGTTTATGGAATGAAGCCGCCTGAGGGTGTGTCACACAGGTCAAAGAAGGGCCAGAAGTATACAGAATAGTGTCGTCTGCGTAGAGGTGGATCAGAGAATCACCAGCAGCAAGAGCGACATCATTGTGTATACAGAGAAGAGAGTCGGTCCAAGATTGAACCCTTGTGGCACCCCATGGAGACTGCCAGAGGCCCGGACAACAGACCCTCCGATTTGACACACTGACTCGATCAGAGAATAGTTGGGTGACACCAGGCGGAGCAATCATTAGAGAAACCAAGGCTGTCGAGGTGCCGATGAGGATGTGGTGATTGACAGAGTCAAAAAGCCTTGGCCAGGTCAATGATACGGCTGCCACAGTATGTTTTCCTATCGATGGCGTTAAGATATCGAGTCCTTTTAGAGCGTGGCTGAGGTGCACCCATGACAGCTCTGAAAACAGATTGCATAGCGGAGAAGGTAGGTGGGATTCGAAATGGTCGTAATCTGTTTGTTGACTTGGCTTTCGAGACCTTAGAAAGGCAGGGTAGGATAGATATAGGTCTGTAGCTGTTAGGGTCAAGAGTGTCCCCCTTTGAAGAGGGGGATAACCGCAGCTGCTTTCAATCTTTGGGAATCTCAGACGACACGAAAGAAGGTTGAAAAGGCTAGTAATAGGGGTGGCAACAATTTCAGCAGATAGTTTAGAAAGAAAGGGTCCAGATTATCTAGCCCGGCTGATTTGTAAGGGTCCAGATTTGCAGCTCTTTAGAACATCAGCTGACTGTATTGGGAGAAAGAGAAATGGGGAAGGCTTGGGCGAGTAGCAGAGGGGAGGGCAGTGCTGTTGTCCGCGGGTAGGGTAGCCAGGTGGAAAGCATGGCCAGCCGTAGAAAAATGCTTATTGAAATTCTCAATTATAGTGGATTTGTCGGTGTGACAGTGTTCTATCTTCAGAGCTTGAAGCTGGGAGGAGTTTTCTTATTCTCCATGGACTTTACAGTGTCCCAGAACTTTTTGAATTTGTGTTGCAGGAAGCAAATTTCTGCTTGAAAAAGCTAGCCTTGGCTTTTCTAACTGCCTGTGTATATTGGTTCTAGCTTCCTGAAAAGTTGCATCACGGGGGCTGTTCGATGCTAATGCAGAACGCCATAGGATGTTTTCTGTTGGTTAAGGGCAGTCAGGTCAGGAGAGAACCAAGGGCTATATCTGTTCTCTGGTTCTAAATTTCTTGAATGGGGCATGCTATTTCAAGATGGTGAGGAGGCATTTAAAAAAAATGTCCAGGCATCCTCTACTGACGGGATGAGATCAATATCCTTCCAGGATACCTCGGCCAGGTCGATAGAAAGGCCTGCTCGCTGAAGTGTTTCAGGGAGCGTTTGACAGATGATGTGAGGTCGTTTGAACCGCTGACCCATTCGGATGCAGGCAATGAGGCAGTGATCGCTGAATCTTGGTTGAAAACAGCAGAGGTGTATTTGAGGGCACAGTTTGTTAGGATGATATCTATGAGGGTACCCGTGTTTACGGAATTGGGGCTAGGTACCTGGTAGGTTTCATTGATAATTTGTGTGAGATTGAGGGCATCAAGCTTAGATTGTAGGTGGCTGGGGTGTTAAGCATGTTCCAAATTTAGGTCGCCTAGGCAGCACGAGCTCTGAAGTAGATGGGGGCAATCAGTTCACATATAGTGTCCAGAGCACAGCTGGGGGCAGAGGTGGTCTTCTATAGCAGGCGGCAACGGTGAGAGACTTGTTTTTAGAGAGTGGATTTTTAAAAGTAGAAGTTCAAATTGTTTGGGAACAGATCTGTAGATAAAACAGAACTCTGCAGGCAATCGTTTGCAGTAGATTGCAACACCGCCCCTTTGGCCGTGTTATCTTGTCTGAAAATCTTGTAGTTGGGGATGAAAATGTCAGAATTTTTGGTTGGTCTTTCTAAAGCCAGGATTCAGACACGGCTAAACACTCGGGTTGGCAGAGTGTGCTAAAGCAGTGAACAAAACAAACTTAGGGAGGAGGCTTCTAATGTTAACATGCATGAAGCCAAGGCTATTACGGTTACAGAAGTCATCAAAGAAGAGCGCGCTGGGAATAGGAGTGGAGCTGGTAGCAGGGCCTGGATTCACCTCTACATCACCAGAGGAACAGAGGAGGAGTGGATAAGGGTTACGGCTAAAAGCTATGAGAATTGGTCGTCTAGAACTTCTAGAGCAGAGAGTAAAAGGAAGTTTCTGGGGGCGATAAAATAGCTTAAAGGAATAATGTACAGACAAAGGTATGGTAGGATGTGAATACAGTGGAGGTAAACCTAGGTATTGAGTGATGATGAGAGAGATATTGTCTCTAGAAACATCATTGAAACCAGGTGATGTCATCGCATATGTGGGTGGTGGAACTGAGAGGTTGGATATGGTATAGTGAGCAGGGCTAGAGGCTCTACAGTGAAATAAGCCAATAAACACTAACCAGAACAGCAATGGACAAAGCATATTTACATTAAGGAGAGGCATGCTTAATCGAGTGATCAATAAGGGTCCAGTGAGTAGAGGTTGGTTGGGGTCACGGCGATCCAGACAGCTGGCCGGGTAGATGGCTATCGGTAGCAAGATAGCATAGGATGGAGGTCTATTTGTAGATACCTCGTGCGTTTCCGTCGGTAGGTTAGTGGGGTTCCGTGTGGTAGAGGGGATCAATCCAAATTGGCAAAATAGATATAGTGACCCAAGAAAAAAAAWAATAATAATAATAATAATAATGATAATTGTCCGAATTAAAGGACGATTTCATGCGCTCAAAGTTTTTGGGAAATTTTCAAAGTAGTTGGTTTGTGTCTTAAGTTACATTGTTTACAGTTAATAGAATATAATGTTGGGAGTCATGATGTCACAATGGCCCTTTAGAATTCTTAGGAAATACCATGAAAGTGGATGGAGGGGAAAAAAGCTTAATCGTTTAAAAAAAAAAGTTTTAAAGATATCAAAACGTTGTATACAAGCATACTATTCCAGACCGATCTGCACGTTTTAAAGTGTGAATAATGTTTCTAGCTTAAACAGTGTAGGAGGAGTAGTGTTCCAAAGAAAAATGACATGAAGCATGATGAAGATTTAGAATGGGACGTTTGCCTCGCAAGTTCCATTAATTACAGGCACCCCCCCCCCCATACACCCCAATTCCTTATCCGTTTGTCACATAAAGTACTGACACTTTACATTATAGCCTAAATGTACCATACTCATAGTAGTATACCATCAGTTGGAGAGGAGAGCACTACAACACACCTTATATGTAAGCACCATTGCTCTCCCTCCTCTGTCCCCCGGCACTTACCCACTGGTGACCTGGTAGTAGCCCAGTATCCCTCCTGAATTGGGTGGATCAGTGTAAAGCGGTGGCAAGTCGTGACATCCCAGGTTCTTTACTGTAACTCGGCTTTTAAGTGGCAGCACAAATAATGGTTTATTCGAGCCGGTTTCATTTACTTATCAAAGATGAGGATAAGAGCTCAGGGAAATTCCTGCGGCTTTCATACAATCACATCAGGTGATGTGTGACCGGATTGGCCTGCAGCCCAAGCTGGCCCCAAGTCTCCTCTCTGATTGACAGCGTGACAGCCAGGCCTCAGCAGATTAAGTGACATTAAGGCAGTACAGTGACAGCCAGCTTTCATCTCCTTGTTGATTAATACCACAGCAACAAAATGAGAGAGGTCTATTCCATCTGCAGTCATCTTAGTACAACTGATTGGGGACTTGCTGGAATGCATCATATCAGTTTACAAGGCATTTTATTTAACACAATAGCCACAGATGCACAGTCATGGGTGTAGATTTGAAGTCTGAAGAAAGGGTTAAATGTGATGCTATCTTTACTGACATTTAGCCTTAGTACATTTTCCTCGATTTTTCCCAGATTTCCATAGCATGATCTGTGATCTCTCCAGACAGAGGGTTTTGACCATTATAAATGGAGGACTATCGTATTCTGCCACCAGACTGGAGAAACAGCAACTTCCACACAACTGTCACCTCCTGTCAGGGTCCGGTCACACTCCACAAGCTCAAGCGCCCGTCATCCCAGCTGTCCCACTGAATACCATGCTGTGTAGTAGGTGAGTCGTGACTTGCATCTAGTAGTGGGCCAGGCTATGAATGGACATATTTCAGTCACCATGCTGTATTTCCATAACAACCACTACAAGGGGCCAGAGTGTTTTAGAGGGGATTACATATACACATTTCTAATGTCCATTTTTCTAAGGACTTCTGATCATATAGCAGATTTGTAATATAGTGAAGGTTGTCAAGGCAGATAGATACCATTGGCAGTGTCTCTCAGAAAAGCACTCCTTGACTAATATACAGTATGCATTTATACAGTTTAGTTCCTAAACACTGAGCCAACTATCTTGAATAAAACTCTGTCATTCAAATTTACATTCAAAGTTCTGCATGAAAGGATTTCTCCAGTTGGCTTTTCTTGAATCTGTAATTGTAATGTGGGGATGTGCACTAGAAGAGTGAAAGCGTAGGTTTGTTTTAGGGCATGAGGGTCTGCATTAAAATCACATGAGTGTTACAGTTTAAATTAAGGTTAGGACAAAGAATGTCACCTTGTGATACTAAATCAACCATCCAGACTACCCATGACTCCATTCCCGCAACATGAACATGTAAGAAGCGTATTTGATACAGTTCACCTGCAGTAATAACCTTCCAGTCATGTCACCTAATTAACCCTTAGTAATTGCAAGGACTTTGTCTTGATTTGTTGTGAAGTTGAGAATGTTGACAAATCAGATAGGCGTTATCCCCTGTGTCCTCTGGCGACCCTGCTGAGTGTCTTGGTGAGACTCCTCTGCGTCCTCTGGCCCTGTTTCCACTTGGACAACATGAGGCCCAGCTATGGAGAGGCTCTGGGTTTTGTGGTAAAGGGCAGGGTGCCACTGCTGGTCAGCGGGACTTTCCCATCCATGTCTCATGGTCAACATAACTGTGTCGTCTTTCAGCAGCTTGATAGAGAATAGTTTTTCCTCAATATTTCAGAGAAATGTGTCATTTCTCCCCAGTATTTACTTCCTCTATTTTAATTAACACATATTTTCCACAATGCCGATTACCAATAACAAGCTGGTCTTTTGTGAACATTTTACCATTTAAATATGTATTCTGGCTAGTACAGTACCATCAGTGTCATATATCAGAAGTAAAGTAACGGCAAAGTAAATACATGAACAATATGTCCTTCTCTGATTGTGGTAAACCTGTTAAGTAAAGTTCACCTTTCAGAATATACTGTCGTTCTTGTCCTCATTTTACTGCAGACATTTTGAAACCCATTCTCTTCCCTCCCAACAAAAAGCCATGGCATTTTTTCAACTTCGTATCTGAGATTACTTTAATGATCTCTAAGACAACTAAGACCACATTTCAGTTAGAATTACAGTTGACTCCTGTGAGGTGATCATTGGATAAGTGCAAAGATAAATGAGAAAAAAACTCAATGTAATTAGATTAGTCTTTAATGCTTCCCACAGTATATCACTTTATCACTGAAATAGCCATGCATGATTCAGCGGGTGAGCCTTTAATACGTGTAATTGAGAGATTATGTGAGGCATGTTCTCATTACACTACTATTTATTATCAAATTATACCCTATTATGAATCGTAATAAAACTGGACTTTTTGTGATTAAATGAGAGTGCCATGGGCTACTCTACTGCAGCATGTTATGTACTGATTGGCCTATGTTGACTGTAACAGTCTTCATAGCCACTATTGTTCCTTTTAACATCAGAGCACTATTTCCACTATTGTCTCTGATTGTTTACGAACAACAATCCCATTAACCGTGGCGGTCCACACCAAACTAAATCAAAGACTCTCTTTGTGCAATGACAGATCCATTTCCAAGCCATTACAGTATGTGGACTGAATGACCAGGTTTACAGTTAAAATGAGTTTGACGTAGTTGGAGATTGCAGCTTGTGTGTCTGTCATTCATGGCCAGCCCCAGGATTGCGCTGTGTCCCGTGGTTTCCCAGCAGTCCCGCTGCTGCCCCCGTCGGTTGTTTTTGGCAAGGATGAGATGAGCATGCAGTCTGCAGAAATTCTAATATGGTGTAATTGCAGACTGCAATTCTATGCGTTTCTTGATGTGTGTGTTCCCTGATATCAGGAAAGGGCCAATGATGCATGCCATTGGTCAGTTCCGGTGTTAGGAGACTGATTGTTTCTCGATACAGATTATTTGTTTCCATAGTAGATTACCAGGATGACATGCCTGRGAGGGAATTTTAAATCCATGGGGCACACTAGCATTGCTTTAGATCCCTAATAAAACAAGGTGGATTGGTCCTACTACTGTTCAGATGTACAAAAATGTATCTGAAATGTAGCCGTACACATCAACAACTGTCGTTTTATAGAATAAGACAGGAAAGATATGCACCCCACCATGACATACAARTGTATTCGAAATGCAGCCGTAGCTGCCGTAGGCCGACACATAATTTGCACCTATCAACACGCATGAATCAGCTTGACAGAATGAGCACCACTAG